>NW_028280816.1:0-132500 GCF_059751285.1 Brachycentrus maculatus
TAGTGGTATTACCATGTAAAATTTAAATTCAAAATTGATGACATTACCACAAAGCGACTGCAATTAAAGAAATATTTACTCAACTTAGGGCTTTGTATATGTATATGTATGTATATATATATATATATATATATATATATATATATATATATATATATATATATATATATATATATATATATATATATATATATAAATATATATATATATATATATATATATATATATATATATATATATATATATATATATATATATATATATATATATATATATATATATATATATATATGTATGTATATATATATAAATATATATGTATATATATATATATATATATATATATATATATATATATATATATATATATATATATATATATATATATATATATATATATATATATATATATATTTATATTTATATATATATATATATATATATATATATATATATATATATATTTATATATATATATATATATATATATATATATATATATATATATATATATATATATATATATATATATATATATATATATATATATATATATATATATATATACATATATATATATATATATATATATATATATATATATATATATATATATATATATATATACATATATATATATATATATATATATATATATATATATATATATATATATATATATATATATATATATATATATATATATATATATATATATATATAAATATATATATATATATATAAATATACATATATATATATATATATATATATATATATATATATATATATATATATATATATATATATATATATATATATATATATATATATATACAATTTGATAGACTATTCAGTGGCCATATTTGAATATAAACTATTGCGTTAACTTGCTACGCTTCACAGCTTTTTCCATATATAGGTGTCGGTACACAAAATTACTTAGATACACACAACGGATAAAACCATACAATTCAAACGATGAAAAATAACGTAACTAATAATGTGTTTAACGTCTCTTTTCCCGGAAAATTATAAACTTTTATAGTAAATTACATATTTGTAAATGTACAAAATAATAACGTAACATGTATCTAAAATACTGCCCACGGAAATACTTTTTAGCATTACGTCAGAGAAATAAATATCATTTCAATGTAACAACTGCAGTTTATCTATAGATTTTCAATAGCACTAAATGAAACTAGAAATGAAAAATAAAATGATTTGGCATTAACTTTATGATACGTTGATCACTTTAAAATTAACTTTTATAACTATGTATACCACTTATTGAGTATTGTTTCAATACACAGGACTAGTTTAAAAAACTACAGTCGTTTTAATCGACAGGTGATTATAAAGACTAACGAGCAAAAAAAAGTAAATTGTTTTCTAGAAATTATTTTTTCAGAGTTTGCGAATCGCCCTATTTCCCTCTATTTGTTACTTTAACTTCCTTTTTATATATTTGAATAATTATTTTGCTCGTTGGTTTTTGTCATCATCTGCCGATGAAAAAAAATGTAGTTTTCGAAACTTGTCGTGTGTAATGAAATAAAATAAAAAAATATGCTTATTTCTCATTTAACGGTACCAGACATGACGATGTACAAATGATAAATGATACGAAACTCGGAGGTATTGTTCGTAACAAGATAAACGAGAGCCTTTAAAATCATTTTATCGCGACAGCGAAATTTTCAGACATTGTTTCATATGGAAAATTAATATTATGTTAGTAAACGTCCTATCACAACACTGAATTCATACCCGCTCCATTATTATTTCACATCGTTAATCAGAGGATCGTAACATTTAACAGTGGTTAATTAAAGCCATGATAATCCTTCTCTTTAATTAAAAATGAATATTCGATTGCTTAAGGCTGAAAACAATGGCCTTTGCCTGAATATTATTTTAATTAAAACATAATACAAACTTAAACTTACTTTTATTAACGTGAAAGGGGAAATTATTCAAACTATTATATTTTCAGATGATATTCAGAATTACAAAGGTTTCGTAATTATGGTTTTTTACGTGAATTTTGAAACGTATTTTAGATTTTTTAAGCAATGGCGTTTACTATTCGGAATTCCTTAATTTATTATTATCAAAGTAAATATTTATTATTCTACTCAATTTATACTTTAAATAAAGGAATTTCAGCTTCTTATAAAATAAATTTATAGCATCAGAATAATTATCCATCGTGTTTTGAGAAAGTGAATAATATTATAATTTTAAGATAAATTTTGAATAATGGGTTTAAATAAATATTAAACCAAAAAAAACAAAAAAAATATTTAAGAAATTGCATTTTTAATATTACATTAAGAAATACATAACAATCTGAAGTTTTTATATTAAAGAAGATAATTGTTTTAGAACCCATTTCAGTGATTAAAATCCATCATATAATAATAAAAGGATGAAGATGCAATTTAGAGACCTAACAATCATGAAACCAATAATTCTTACCTTTCACGTAATTTGAAGATTGATCTTTTTAAATCACGTAATTTGAAGATTGATCTTTTTAAAGTGTAAATTTCAAAATTCTCAAGTTAAATATAAATGAATTACTTGTACTATCCGATCCATGAAACTGACAACCAATTAATAATAATACACGTGTTCAATCATTTTACATACGTACTTTAGGGTTGATACGAAGTACTTGAATTGAGTTTGAATTTATTAATCGGATATTTAATACGGATTACACAGTGTAAAGGGTTGTCTTGCAAATTCTTACGTGATAGATTAATTAAAACGAGAGGATATTAACGTGAAATACGGATTGGTAATTTGTTCATTAAGGATAAACGTAGGTACACAAACACATATGTACAAACCCACATACATGTATATATATATATATATATATATATATATATATATATATATATATATATATATATATATATATATATATATATATATATATATATATATATATATATATATATATATATATATATATATATATATATATATATATATATATATATATATATATATATATATATATATATATATATATATATATATATATATATATATATATATATATATATATATATATATATATATATATATATATATATATATATATATATATATATATATATATATATATATATATATATATATATCTATAAATATATCTATAAATAAATCTTTAAATATAACAGTTTTAAACGAGTAGTCCATATTTACAAAATATACCTGTATACATTATATTGAAAAAAAGATCATCATAATTTTATACATACTTCTCGCATATATGGGGTGCTTTTGGGGTGAAGGTATTATTTACATGTTACGTAGTATGTAATTCCTTATGTTTAGAATAAGTATTTAGAGATGACTTATATTTTAATGTTCGTCATCTCATTGTTAAATAATTATGAAAGTGTTTGCAAATTATGTTATGAATGTCAAAATTAAGTTAATATAAAAAACTTTATTCCGAAATAACGTTTTAAGCTGGATTTACAACAAATGAAAAACTGGGTTAAAATTTCGAGGAGAATATGTGTTTTTTTTTCAAAATGGTAAATAGTTTTTCTAGAATATTGATTTATCTTCTTGTACAGAATTATGTGCGTTGGCAAGATTTTTATTAAGAAGCAATATCTTCTGACTAATAAAAAATTGCTATTGATTCTGCTCAATAATTTAAGCCCTAAACGCATGTTTCTAATTAGAAAGCAAAGAGTGCTGGTACATACTATAAGTAAAATAAAACTTAAACTACAGTAAATTATAATACGATTTAACAAAAATTAATGAACTTTCAATTCATGAATGTGATGAATGCAAAGACGCTAGGATCAAGAGCAAACTAAAGAAGAATGATATTGGTATCAGTTGGATTTCTAATGATAGAGAGTAATGTTTCAGGCGTTTGAAGGTTATCAGTATATATCAATATCTTTCAAATTTTATTTTTAAACTCGAAAAAAAAAATTAAAAAGCTAGTAAATGTATAAAGTATATTTAGTACTTATGTGCACAAATCGCTCACTCCTTTCAAGAACGTCATAAATCAAAATACTTGATTTTTCAGGACAACGTTTTTAAAGTTAAAAAATATAATACAATGTATTATAAATAAATATCAAGCCACTTCTCAAACTTTTTACTATGCAACAGATCTTTTGAGGTAAAACCTGAAGGTTTTTTTCTCCATTTGAAAAATATTTAGTTTATTTAAAAAAAAATTAAACAATACCTTTTCCTCAAAATGCAAAATAAACACTTTCTGCCCTGTAGCAGGTAAATATTAAGTTACAAATATGCCTCTTTTACTGGGATATAGTACATTTTCTGGGCATTCCGAAAACATGCACAACTGAAATTTGACGATTTTTGATTTATGACGTTCTTGAAAGGAGTGAGCGAAATGTGAATCGAATCCACAAATAATTTCCTTAATAGAGTAATTTCGCAAAAGGAATTCTTGGCAATGCTTACATTTCGGATTTGTGTAATTGAAATCGTTCTAAAAACACTCGTAAGCGCCTCACGTGTAACGTTTGAAGAAATTCTGCTTAAATCCGCATAAAATGACAAATCTACACCAATTTTCAGAATGAGGGATAATCGAAACACGTGTTTTCTCCACTTCAAAGTGGTCTGAATAACGGAATTTGAAGACAGCTTTGGATTTGGGGATATTGCCTACTCGTAAAACAAACCAAACTTGATGAAACCCACGATGTGAAATCAATTCGATTTACAGATGATACTGAAAGCTGTCTTTAAATATTAATTAATCTGTTTTATATTTTATTCACATCTCGATACACATGAAGAATAATATAAGAAACTGGATATTTCCAGGGCTTATGACCCTTTACACACTGCATGTTCACCATTTTACCCATGATTGATAACCACGCTACAAAATTTTGGAATTCCAGATATATGATCAATCTCATAGCACAGTACATATGAGTTCAAAACAGCCATCTATCTGGGATTGAGAAATGTTTCATTTAGCAGAGACCCTTTTTTGGAAATGTTTTGACCATTGACGTATTTAACTTTTTACATACGTTTACATACTTTTTGACAAAATATAACTGTTTTTTTTAATCCAGCTATCTATTTTACACAAATAAGGTTTTAATTAACTTTTTTTTAAATTTAACAATCAATAATTCCTGTTACAGCTTTAAAAAAAAACAACGATTCTTTTATCCATACATTGAAAATTGAAAACATCCACATAGCAAAAGTCTAAGAAGGAAATGAACGTAAGTAATTAATTTTTGATAAGTTGATTTAAAATATTATTAAAGAGAAAAAAGGCTTACTGAAGAAAAGGTCTTTTTAAAAGACTAAAATAATTAACTAATTACTCTGTTTGACTTTTGGAAATCCGTGAACTTTGGTCTTAAGCTTAAGCTACTTCTAAGTTGATGTAATTGAGGGCGACCCCAAAAATTTGTTTAGTTATCTGAGTTAAATAATTCATCAAAAACCGCGCCACAGTCGCTTTGATTTAGGGCTTAGGGTGTAGTATATTATGTGATTTTAGCGCCGCAAACTTTGCTGAGAATATTCGCGGAATCCAGTCTATTTCTACGTTGAATATGTAGCTCACGAATTTGCCTAAAAATCAATAGCTTTACTTTAGCATGGTAGAGATTTCCCGGATTGAATCAAACATGTGTACAAAAGTTCGTGAGGAATAATAAATTAGTACGATTATAAATCACGTACTGTTGTTAATCGTGTACATGTTATATACATATGTGGAATATTACTGTTTTCAGTATATGGCGTAATAGAATTAATAATTGATTTTGCATACATTATATGTCTTCCTTCAATTAACCCTTACAATCAAATCCGAGGTTTGATTCGAGACATGTGGAATATTTTACCATTATACTATTTATAGATTCTAATGGGTAGGTGAAAACTATTATGTCTATGTAAGTTCAAACTTGTCAACTAAATTAAACGCTTTATCGATTATAATGGTTTTCAGAAAATAAAAAAGAAATACAATAAGACATGCGTAAATTTCATTGAAATTCAGCTGCTTATTTTTAAACTTTTTGACCTACCTATGTCAGAAAATATATATTTATAAATATATATATATATATATATATATATATATATATATATATATATATATATATATATATATATATATATATATATATATATATATATATATATATATATATATATATATATATATATATATATATATATATATACATTGATTTTCTCAGCATATCTTTTCTCATCTTATTACAAATTAACAAATCTACTAAATAATTTATCTCACATTCATTTTATTACCGGGTTTCTTCGTTATCGACATCATAAGACTCGGTCACTGTTACTATAAAATATACGTAGGAAAGCTATTTCATTGTTGTTTTATTCTTTTGTAAATGCAGGTCCACCTGACTTTTCAAATATAAATATAATATGTCGGTTTATTTTGGTCCAAAATGGAAAAGTAAAATCGGCTTTGGCGCAGTGCCCAAATCCTCACCGCAGAAGGGTGAAAGAACGCAACCCTTTTCGTTTAATAATAGTTTAAATCACTTAACGTTTACTTAAAACATACACATCCAGTCATTTAAGGGCGGTATTCAATTAAACCGGTCTAAATGTCACAAGACTCCTTGTCAAAAAAGCCACATACCAACACATTCAAAAAGCTTTTCAATGTTTGAAAGAGAAAACTTCACGGTAAGTACTTTAGGTAAAGGATTTGTTTGATTCCCTCGATTTTCGTCCCTAATCTATTTATATCAGAGTTTTTTTCAAAATTAAAATACGAAAGCACTGATTTTTTTGAGTCTACTTAATTGTATTTTGTGGTTAAATAAAAACAAAAAAATCGGCTGGTGATGGTATTTTCAAATGAATGTGTAGATTAAATGTACTGATGGTCCTTATATAAGTGCATTTAATTTTAAGTTTGATTTTAACATTTATAATATAAATTAAAATGGAGTTCAACAAATTAAATGCCAAATCTATAAATAAATTAATGTAAGTAATTAAAATCACGGACACTTGTACATTTTTCTTGTTGTTTTGATTTTAATTCATCAGCAACTATATATGTTTATAAATCAGAAAAGTAGAGCGAGATTACTGAACAATAATAAAAAAATCGAATTTTATACAAATTAAATAAATTTACCTTTATGTCACATTAAATTGAATTCGGTGTATAGCTATTATACTTCATCTATATTGAGATGCTAAAAAATTATTAAATTTGTTTTATATCAATATAATTTACATCCCTCGACCCTTTCGTCTAGTGTGCAATCATTACATTGAAATGCCCTAAAGGGGTCGTGAACTTAGAGCAAATATTTAATCAAATCTGTTCTTATCTCTTACAATCCACCTTCCGTTCGTTCATTCGTAAAATCAACACGTTTTCATCAAATTGTCTACAGAGACTCCAAGTCATAATAAAGCGCAGATTTGCATGGTTCAAAGTTTATTTGGTTAGTTCAGCTATTTGGCTAAATATTCCGAATACTACCACTTGGTGTAAACTGTATTTTATGGACGATATTCAGTCGGTAAAGCCATAATATATTGATATTGCTTGCATCAATTTCCCTGAAGCAGGTTGGATAATCCGGTGGTCAGGAAAGCAAAGGATATTTGGACGCCATATTAAAAGGATTTTTCCTGAAATCATATTTAAAAAAATATATATATACCTAAATATGTCATTCCGATCTGAGCATTTATAGGAATACGACTTATCATTGATAGGTTTAAGTGGTCACTTTGTGGATGCACCATTCTACCAATGACTGACAACCACAATTTCCGAACTTGTAAATATCCTATAATTAACACGTTCTTTCACATGTGAATTCTCGGTCCCATCTATGGTTTAGTTAGGTAAGCTTTTTCGTTTATCGAAATAAAGGTAAATCACAATAGGTACCTACCTTAAATTTTGATAGTTAAATCATCTCTTAAATAAAAAAGATCTACTCTTTGTTACTTTGCCTACTACATCCATAGTTGAAATTAGTTAGTTTTTTATAAGAAAAAACCCTATATGAAATTAATTTTAAACCATTTGCGTACATTTTAAATACTAAGAGACGCCTAAATAATATTGGAACTTTATTTTTGGACTAGATATATTTACCAACAATATTTTGACTATGTCTAAATTCAGAATTTACGAACATAAAACAGACAGGCTCAGAATATTACCGATTTCTACTACTCATAATTAATTCAATCAGGAAAGCCAATTTCATTCTGAAAATTAACATTCTGGTTTTGAATCCTTCTGTTTAATTTGTATTCATAAGTGGTCATTACTGATATTCTCTTTTCAACTACTTAATTAATCGTATTCACTTTTCCTTCTTCATTCTCTTTCCGATATAGGTAGCAGTTATATCATTCACTCGAGCTCCTTTGAGCCTTTCTACATAACTTTTGCATTGTTATCATCCCGTTTATGGAATTCCACATTGATTCCTTAATATCCACATTTCGTATGCCTCTAGACGGTTTTATGTGGAAATTTAAGACACCATTTAGCAAAAAGATAGTGATATACAAGAATAAATATTTTATTAACCTGATATGAACGAAAAAACTGTATTTCTTTTAATTTTTGACACTAAATTGAATATAACAAGCCTATTATTTTCGGGTCATCCAACTTTGGGAAAATATTATCGATTTTCGGTAGGGAGTTAATCGCTCGGAAATAATGGTACTAGGGTATTTGAAAAAGTTTGCCCACCATTAAAACAGAATACTGAATGAGGACAGCGATCACCTCTGAATATATTAACCTGTGTTATACATAAAACTTGAGGACTTACAAATCGACTTGTAAAAATAACATTACTTGTAGCAATGACGCATTTAAGGAAACAACTTAACTTCTTATAAAAGCATTTTAGTAAAACACCCTTATTACGTGCTTTATTATTTATGTGTAATACTAGTTAATCAAGCAAAAACAATTTTGAAAAAAACTATGGTAGTTGTACCTATAATTAGATTTGAAACGAAAATTCACATTGCCCATTTCATTATTTCATTTTTCATTGTATTATGAAAGTAAAAAAAAAATTAAGATTATTTAAATTCTACAAAAATCTACTACATGTACCGCTACCATCACGACGTTTCAGTGAAACTTGTGGTTTGCCGTGTCGAAAGTAACACTGTCCAAAAAGGATATCATTGTTATCAACTTTTTCTTAAAATCTACTGAAACCCGTTTCACAGTAGATTTTAAGAAAAAGTGGTATGTAGTACGTTAAACCTAAATTAAAAATAAATTTTACGTATTTAAAAATAAATTAAACCATTAAAATCAGTATTATTAGTCTGCGCAAGCGCAATAGGTCTGCTCATTTCTCATCTCGTATCAGAACTGCCAAACACATCTTACTATATAAATATGAACACAATATTTACTCCCACATATCCCCCAATCTAATTTAAAGGCATACCAAAGCTACGTTTAATTATTATGATGAATGCGCAATATAATATTGGTACATATTAATTACATTATAATGAGCTTACAAATGGATGGTAAACCTAATTTATACGTGTTCAAATTTGTACATATATTCATATAAATAATATCCACAGTAAACAATATACAGTTTTATATTTTAAATAAAATACGCGATGTAACCTTTAACTTAACAAATAACATACATATCGTAGTCGTACAGGAGAAAGTGACCAAGTGATTTTTTTTTACAAAAACGTGATTATTGACTATTTGATATCTTACTAACTTAATATTGCCCTGAAAAAATCATTAAGAATTTTAAACTTGGAAGTATAATATACATTGACATGAAAATGACTATCTGCATTGACGTTTATTTCCTTGCCAAGCAAAAGTGACTTAAATGGCCCTCCTGAACATTTTACGTTTTGTTAGTTGGTCACTTTCTCCTGTACGACTGCGATATATGGTATATGTAAATATTATTTTTTCAATATTTTTAGATTTCTCATAATTGCTTTATTAAACCACACACATGCTTTCCAAATACTTGAAAGCAGTCAGGTTAGGAGTCGGGCGGTATGCATGAGAAGATGCATGAGCGTGGAAGAGGCGTTTTTTTTGTAAAGACAGAGTGGTGTGGTGTTCTATTCTCTCAACATACCCCTGCGGAGAAGTGGCGTGATGGTTAGTGAGTTAGTGAGTTAGTTAGTAAGCCTTATTAAATATTTTAAATATACTAGCTTATCAGGACTCGGAATAATCGGGGGGTATGTATGAGGAGAGGCATGAATGACACTTGTTTCGATGCATTCTGCATTATTTCCAAACACGTGTTTGAAAATGATGTGGAATAGTGGTATTTACTTAGTAAAATTCTAATTAAAAAAACTTTTATGTAATCACAATTATAATACAATACTTTAACTCATTAAATAAAAAATAATTTTGTGTGAAAAATTATAATAAATCATAATTTTTCAACCCCTGCCTTGTTGTGTATATAACATCGATCATAACAATATAACCCGGTTGCTGGTTAAATAAAACTTGTGAAAAAACTATAAAGCTGTTATTTTATTCCTACAATATATAACAACAGAATTTTGTCTATGTATTAATTTTGAATCAAACACAGATTTAAACGCCAAATTAATAAATAAAATGAATTTTGTCTACCCTACCAGTCGGATGATGTCAGTAACGGAAACAATAGGTCACTGGTCAAATAAAACAAATATGAAAAAAAAAATATTTGGTTGTTTTTTTTTTGCATTGCCACATTGAGAATTAAATCATTATTTTCTTAAAGATCATACAAATTCTATGCATTAATTATCAAGACGATAAACCAAATTACGAATAACCTTTCCATCGCAAGCATACTTTTACACTTTGTTTTTCATTTCAAGCATAATTACTTAAACATCAGGAAGCTGAAGCATCTACTCGCGTAACCATTTGTTTGTTTTCCAACTTGTATATAACTTGATACAGTCCTTAATGCATGCTCAAAGAAAAGTTAAGAAGATTAATTAATTTTTGAAAGACATGGTGCCTTTGTAAGTAATAATGTATGTAATTTGAGTTGAAAGACAACCGTCTTGTTCATATTATGTCAGGGGTTTATTTAACTTAGTTATTACCTTGTTGTTACGGTATTATTCATATTATTTTTTTTCTCTTTTTTGTGTCTATATTAGGTTAAAATCGTTGAAAACAATAATAATGGATAAAAAAAGAAATCCACCGACAAGACACACAAGGTGGCTTGGTGGGTCTCTGCAAAAAAAAGTTCTAAATATGTATAAATTGTGATTAAAATAATGTATACAAATAAAAAAAAAATAAACACAAAAAAATACATGCGTAAACATAATTGAAAATCAAAATTTTTACACATATTTTACGTAACTATATATCTTTACTAACGGTCTTATAAAATATGTTTTTAGAATACGGTACGGTAGATTAAGCGTTTAATATGTAGAAATCTATTTTAATTTATATATTAAATGTTTAAATCATTTTTTGAGTTTACTTATAAGTATTTTATTGTTAAAAACACGTAAAAAATTAATTTTGTGACAAGCGTTTCGCCTAGTTATAGCGTTTTCAAACGAATGTCTGAAAACAAATATCTGTCATGCGAAACAATTGCTACAAAATGTATTTATACGTGTTTTACAACAATAAAATACAACCTAGTAGAATCGAGAAATCTTTGTTTGATTTTAACATTTCATTTATAAATAAAGTATTCTCATTTTTCACGTAGTAATTTTTTAATTCATCAAATAATGAATCAGATGGACGTTGAGAAAACGAACATTGGTACCGATAGTTTCTTGCAAATTAAAGAATTAAAACATATTTTTCCAAGGAATAACCGGCAAACACTACTTTTATAAGCTTGTCTGCATGTAGGGTAGAGAAGTAAGATGTGAACAATACGTCACAAACACCCAGACCAATTGAACTTGAATTTATTTTACAATTGGCAAAGAATCTATCCCGTGACGCTAGTTTCACAGATGTACCTCTACCTAACTACCTACGGCACCTGTATCTAAGTGATGTATATATTAGATTCTTTATAAAGTAATATACCAGCAATGAATGAGAAATATATCATGTTTAAAATCTAAAAAGTTTCTTTCATAAAGCGACTTTTGCAATACCGGACTCGTAATTTTTTTATGTTCTTGTATGTACTGTTCACGATCACATGTATAAAATGCTTGCAGTGATATAGATATAGGGTGTAAAATGAATAATTTACTCCGCAATAAAATATGAAATCACCACTGGCCACCCCGAATGTAAGTCCATATTCCCTCTTGTTTCTCGCTGATAGCAATTGCCGTAATATGTCATTCTCCGTGTTTGTTCATTCGGCCGCTGACGTGAGCGTTTCGGCGTTTGCCGATATCACCTATTTACCGATACACACCAATCAATTCCGATCCATTTGCATTTCGTTATTGACAGTTCAATCAAGATGTCACCGCGCGGCCGGCCGAAATCAATCACATTAACCGCCTAGTATTCAAACAACCCATCCCGAATGCCCCTAAACTTAGCGTTCGAATCAAAAACAGGCAGTGAAAAGGCTGTAAATTGTTGCCCCGAGAAGGTTTTGTAATTTTCCCTTGCTTTTCCGATCCATGAAGCGCACAGCCCTTAATCCCCACGAATCAAGATGGAGAAGCAAAACAAGGGCGCCAAACAAATCAATCTTAACTGAAACCAACGCGATTGGAAGTAAATTCAATCCTAGAAGTTGCATTTTTCATATCATGACCTGTTTGCTGTAACTCGGGAGGCACAGAATCTAGGGTCACGACATTCGGACATTAGTTAGTTCGGCCTAGTGACATAGGAGAAAAAAAGACGACAAAATGGTCCGAAAAGAAGGAAGTGTCCGTACTTTGGGGAAAAGGTTTTGCTTAAATAGCGAATCATGAAGCGAATCGAAAATGTCGAGGAAAACAAACACAACAAATAATAAAACCTTTTTCATGGATATTGAAAAAAGTTAATTGATATCGTAAATGCTATCAATCTACAAATATTTCGTACGTATAAACGTCAAAGACATTTAAGAAAATATAATGTCACACCATATGTAATTCATTTAATTTAATGACACAGAAAAAGTTCAAGGGTTAAAATAATACACTAAATTAACTTTTATGTATCAAATATCTAAAATGCTATAAATATTTTACAAATTGTACTATTTTAATAATTGTAACTGTATATTTACCAATTCAAAATTCAATATTATTTTTTCATCACTACATAAACATTTAAAATAATATGCATTTAATGCAGTATTTTAAAAACACATTAAAAATTCAATTAAACTGACATTCCTTATTAATTTATTATTTATACACAAGTACTATTTTGATGAATTATAAGGTGTGATTTTTTCATGTTTTTTCCCGGTATTATACCATAATTTACTAGATATATTAAAACAAACCCTTTTCCAATTCCTATTCAAACCATTTTGTAGAATTGTTTAAATAAAACTGTATAAGATAAAAAAAAACCGTCTTACGTTTGTTGAATTCTCTCGGTTTATTTTGAGCTGAATGTAAAAAGCTAAATATGTGAGCCATCGCCGAGTCAACTTTCCCTTTTTTTAGTTTTCTGCTACAATAGTCGCGTCTCTAAATCTGGAATTTTTTCACGAATCCAATACACAGTTTCCGCAGCTTAGATGGGAACCAAAAAGTTCAACAAAGGGTGTGTAGCGGAGGGGTGGAAGGGTGGAATGGGAGGAGGGGAGCAGTCATGTCACGTCACTCCCTACGAGTATTAGCAATAACCTGAAAAGCCTAAGGAGCGAATTCCACAAAGCTTTCATTTCAGTTCAAAAGTTAAAATATTCTTGGAGAAGAGAAAATAACAAAAAAAAACAAAAAGTTCGTAATAATATATTAAAAGGTTTTACTATTATTATTAATTTTATTTTAATAATATTTAAAAATTCCTTTTTTTTTGCTACGAATGAAATTATGATAATTTCTTAAAAACACACACGTAATTTGTATGTAAAGAGAGCAAATAGAGGGATATTCTTAAAAGATAATGTGATATGATTACCTCTAATCAGTGGACATTTTAGAAAAGGACGTTTAATTGCAAACTTTTTACCATCAAGGGATACAAAATCATGTTAACTATTTTCCAATGGAAGTTTAAGTTCTCTTAATATAATGTTATTTGAATATTTTCTAACCATACTACCTTACTTAGACAAATTTGTGCAATCGGGGCGTTTTAACTATACTTTTATACATTGGTATTGATGGATAGGGAAAAGCTATTTTTTGGAGAAGCACAGCGTTTCTAAATATTTTTGTCTAGTTAATAAATTAAAATATTATAAAACAGTAAAAAATGTACTCGAGAGTATTTAGTATTGATATTTCTAGGACATCATGTTAAATTTAATTTATAATTGTTATTTCATATTTATACTCTACCCTTTGAATAAATAAAAATAAATTATTTATGTTGGTAAATAATAGAAAATCGGAATTTCAAAGAAATTTTAATCGAATTTCCATTTTTGGTTTCTGAAAACTGCCTTAATATTAACATCGTGTTTTGGGCTCCTTACCTTCGAATTAGCACCGAAATTACAAAAAAAAAACAATAAAAATCTCGATCTTTATATTGAGATAGCTCGCAAACGAAACATGTCTTATAATTCGGGCTCCAAACTTTAGCAAAGGGAAAGAGACGCGACGAGAAATGGATTACTTGCGTGTCAGTCAATTTGCAAAAGAGTTTCGGCATCCAACTTTTTGCAATAGTTCCCCTTTCTCCCTCCACTCACCCCTTCAGCGAGATGACATCCGGAGAACATTCGCACAAGATCACAGGCTAAATTTTTTAACCTTTATTGTACACATTTTTTCTCAAGATGCATTAAAAAAATGCTTCATTTGTTTTTTAGAAGATGAGGTATTGATGAATAATGGTACGATTACCTTGACTTACAAAAAAAAACTGTTTTTCTTCGACAATTTCAATTTTACTTCATAATTACCACTGTTTCTCTCAAAACATACTATGAAATGCATGTGCTTCGATGCATTCAGCAAAATTACCAAATACCGTAAATAATAGATTTTTCAAAGTAGTGTTTTTACCAAGTAAAGCTTAAATTAAAAATGGATAGAAATAATCACAAAATAACCAAATTAATTAAAAAAATCAGGGATTTATATAGGTAAACTAAAGTCTTCGACAGGTGCTTGAAATATCTATTTGATCTTGGAACCCCCTTGGAATATTATAGCGGAGGTAGTTAAAGTATTGGTAGTAATTCACATGTATGTAATATAACTGTCTTTTTATATTAAATGTTTTATGGATATTATGGTTATTGATATAATCTATAAAATTCTCAAAAACTATAAAAAAGTTTATTATTGAAATGCAATAGGAAATAAAATAAAATTTAGGTTTTAAAAATTGTTTACGATACCTATGAAAGAAATAATAAAAGAAGTAAAAATACAAAGTTGACCATATACATATTAGTTGATTTTAGAAGCAAAATAAAGAAATAAAATATCATATCATAAAAATCAGTTGTGGAATTATAGAATATATTTATTTTGCGTATTGGACATATAGAGCGAATGGATCACAAGCAAATGACAAAGAAAGTAAATATGACAAATGCGAACAGGAGAACAGATCGAAGATGGCCGAAAAAGATTTCGCATAACCAGATTAATCAAAAACGAAAATCGGGTGGTTTGGGTACAAGTGATACATAAAAAATCCATGTGAACCTCAAACAATGCGCTGTTAATAATTTGTCAAAAATAACACACGAGGACATTAAAAAGTATTTGGCAGAAATAACATATACAAAGACATTACGTTGCAAATAATTTTAATTAAGTTTAAGAAGTATACTCTAAATAAGAATAATTTGAATATTACTTTTATTGTCTGGGATACTTTGTTTTATTGCGGAACATTTATTAAGAATTAAGCTAGTGTGTCAAGGAAAACATCATCAAACCGCTGTAAAACACAGCATTTACCATTTTAACTACATTCATTCAAATTTACTTTAATATCCCAAAAATCGTAAAACTCTGGATAAAACAACACGACATACACAAATGTGAGACAGCGGCCATTCAAAAATTAATTACAATTTATATAGCGACAAAAGTCCGCGCGTCACGGAAATTTTAATATTTCGGCTGATATTGTAATTTTTTACGACTTTCCGTTGTTAGTATTGTTTAATATAAGTGTCATAAGAACTAACGATGCATACGCATGTCAGAAGCATGTGCGGACGAAGCTCCAAGTGCAATATACATGCGACATACAAGGCAACATGTGAGACCAGGTAATTTAGTGAATTAATTACAGGTGCTTCCACGAAATGCAGCGAGGGAACTATTTTGAAGATTCTGCAGGAAGAAATATGTAAAGATATTTATTTGTATGACAATTACAGTGTTTCTTATAAGACAGGAGAAGTTAGTTATTAATTATTTTAATTCATAGAAAATACTAATAGTTTTTAACCCGAAAATATATATTAAGTGTCAGTTAAGTACTTTAAGTTTTCCAAGTGTTATTCAACGTTAATTCTTTTAACTAATATTCAGCTTAACCTCCTATTACAAAACAATTCGAAAAATAAAATAAAAACATTTACGTATTAGATAGAGGTCGATAAAAATGTTAATTTAAAATAAACATTCATTGTGAATATTTAGTTATTCATTTATTTAGGAGATTACTGCCTTTTTCAAAAAATAATATAGAAATTAGAAATTAAGATACAGGATACAGAAAATAAAAATGAATGATATATTTAATATAATGAAAATAAAAATAATCAAAAAAGAATAAATAAGTACAAGTAATAAAAAAAGTGAATTTCAAAGAGTAATCTCAAACGAGTGTATAAAAAAACACACTCGTTTAATATTACTTTTTGAGTTTATTAATGTGAACACGACTAGATCAGGTAAAAGTGCAATTTTTTAAAGTTTGTTAGTATTAACATTTTATTAAACTTTGAGGAGGACATTTGTAGTTCTCAAAACAAATCACGTTTACGTTTACAAGTTCAAAAAGTGTTGTTTTATTTGTATATTAAATCATTATACATATGTTTCTACAAAGTCAATGCCAAATCAATAAAATTTCTCGGTTGTTTCTTAAAATATTCTAAGACACATCAAATAATCAATCATTATTTTTATTTTTATCTAAATGTGATCTATATCTCTTTGTGATCGAAATA
The DNA here is from genome assembly GCF_059751285.1 of Brachycentrus maculatus. Classification (NCBI taxonomy): domain Eukaryota; kingdom Metazoa; phylum Arthropoda; class Insecta; order Trichoptera; family Brachycentridae; genus Brachycentrus; species Brachycentrus maculatus. The sequence continues at coordinate 17,325 of NW_028280816.1, forward strand.
TTGTTAATTTATTAATTAAATTTCCAAAGCGTAGAGCCTTAGGTGCTCAAATCAACCTATTTGGTTACATGGGACATGGGAGTGCCGCTTATTTGGGTCAATGCTTAAGGAACGAAAACCAAACCAAGGAACCAATACTGTACGTAGTAAACGTCGCTCGGCCGGTATTTTATTTCTCTTCTTTGGTACAAAAACAGAAAAAGAAGGAATATTAGTTTCTTTGTATTAATCACAAAGAATTTCAATATCAATATTAATATACTGTAATTAAAATGTAACTTTGTTTTAATAACACTTTTACATTGTTTTATAGTGAAAAATCACCGATATTTATTTTGACCCTCTTAGGAATCGAACCCGGGACCTCCAGTACGGTAGTCTACCATGCTAACCACTACACTATTGAGGCGGATGGATCACCAAAAAGTTTTAAATGTTTTTGGACTGTTTTTTTTGTATATCACTCTTTTAAAATACTTTTATTTTTTAATATTTTTTAAATAAAATACACATATTTTAAGTTTTTATATTAAGTTTTTTTTATTTATTGGGGTGTTTCTCTTTCAGTGTAATATTTATTGATGTCGTTGTGTTCTAATAGAGTCAAATAAATTATATAATTAAAATAACATGAATACCTCATCTGATAAGATTAACGTTAAAATGATTAAGGAAACACTTGTTTTTATACCACTTGAGTTAATCAATGACTACTAGTTTTGGAAGCTAAACTTCCATCGTCAGGCCTGAATAATAATAATAGCTATATTTCAGACCTGATAATGGAAGTTTAGCTTCCGAAACTAGTAATCATTAATAATCTCAAGTGGTATAAAAACAAGTGGTTCCTTAATCATTTTAACATGCCTTACCATAAAGTCAATGCCGAAACAATAAATGAAAAAAGATTTACATTATAAATGATAAACTAAAAATAAAATAAAGCGATCTAAAATAAATACCTCGCCGGAGTGAAAGCTTTTTCTCGTGCGAGGTACTTTGCCTCAATTTCACGCATTTTCACAAAATGAAAATTGGCAATTTTTAAGATTTGCATACAAAATATGATCCAGGAAAGTCAAGAAACTCGTTTCAAACGCCTTATAACTTTCACCTCGAGTTATATTCGGCTCTCTGGTATAAAATAAGTACAAATTATTATTGAATTATTTATTATGTAATATAACCTACGCTTTCTTAAGTCTTTAAGAATTTCAAATTTCACTCAAAGTTTCAAAAGAGTAGGAAGAATCAGTGTGAAATAAGTATAAACTTTTATCCGCGACAGAGATTTGAAATACAACGAAAGAAAACATACAAGAAATTATTTAAGGTTTTTGAACAAGGCTTAAAAATTTATGACGCGAGAGCAAAGCTGGAATATTTGTATGATTATAATTTTTCCTTTCAAATTAATTAAATAATTAAGAAGACAGTCAAAAAGCTCAATACAAAAATAACATTACATATTTCTGTCCAATCATACATTAATGTCGTTATATTTTTGTCATAATTTTATACGATATGGTCATAATTATAAAATTAGAAACACATCGAACTTACTAAAGAAAAGTTTTATATTTTTATTTTTGTAGCATGATTGTATTCAAAACTGCTTAGCTTATGGTAAGATATTATAAAAAAATGTATATATTGTATACCAATGGTAGTCATTATTTTTATTTGTACTCTTAAAATATTCAAAAGTTTAATTTTTTTTTCTTTATATATCCGTCATAATTCTAAAATGTTGTTACTAGAATTATTAACAAAGCTTACAAGGAGAAAATCTCTTTGTAGTATCTGATGATTAAATGATTATATTTATTATTAATATACATAAAAACTAATTATATTCCATTAATTAATTCGTCAGTCGATTTGAAAAAATATCTGCACAATTTCAATTTAACTTGGTAAATACCAATGTTTAAGAAAATCTATTGTGACATGTGTTTCGAAACTAGCATCATTTTCAAACATATACATTGTTTGATAACGTCATTATTAAACATATACAATGTTTGTTAACGTCATTATTAAACACACAGGGTGTTTGATAACATCATTATCAAAGAGAAACTGTTTTTGATAATGATATTGAATGCATCGAAACAAGTGGTACAATGGATTTTTAGAAATAGTTCGCATCCGATGGTGCATAAGGCACTGCATCAAATAAATACAGTGTTATCTTGATCGTTAACACATAAAGAAAAGGTGATTATCCTTCAGCTTCAGGTACCAGCCCAAGGTAATATTGAATAAATATTGCATTGGAAAATATACTTTTATTTATTTGACCTTTTGAATAGTTGCATTTACCAAGTAAAAAAATTGTTTGTAATTTTATTACTTTAAGAATAACAATGTATGTACATTCTTCATTTCTTATGAAAATGTACCCGCGGTTTAAAATTGTAAAAAAATGCTAATCGCTGAAGGGGAATGGAAGTATTTATAAAATTGAATTGAACCAAATGAACCAGTCATTAAAGCAAATTAAAATTACATAAATACATGTATTAGTTACGAGTACAAGTCAAAAATTTGTTAAGTTAATTAACCACCTGAGTTATTCATTAAACTGGTATAAGCAATAATGAACCAAACCACGATAATAACTGTACTTTTAAATTATATAAATAAAACACCATTTTTTAGTTAATGTAAATACAACTAGTTTCGAAAGTTATAGATGTTCTCATCAATGGGCGAAAATACAAACTATTTTCAATTTCACATTTTATTTTAACAATTTGCATTCTTCACATTTTGATGAAAGCATTAGTAGTTCTTGAAACTAGTATTGTTTACATTAGTTAACGCAAATATGATATTTTACAATCGTTTGATATTTTTATTAAATCGTTATATTATTCTTCAAGGTAAATGGGTTTTCAATTAATAAAATAACTGTACAATTTTTTTATAAATCTAAAATTGATGTAAGAGGAAACAATTTAATTAGTCTTGCAATTGCTCATTTTGACTGAAGGTTTTTTTAATAGAAATGTATCAATTGATATTTTATGTAATACTTTATTATGGTAATAAAATGAGTTACAATTTCATTTTTCAAGTCATTCTCAAAAATATGTATGTTTTATTCAAAGAAGATTTTGGTGAATTCTTATAAACTATAAGAATCATAATATAATGTTTAATGGATAATATGTATATGTATTTTTCGTATGTACATGTATCGTATTTTTTTTTACAATACATTTGATTGACAGGTTGAGTAGCTAAAATCTGTTATTAGGATTAAAACATCATTCGATATTGACATTTTATTTCTTGAATGTTTTTCGCAAATACTTTGTGGCACATTTTAAAAACTTTATAAAATAAAACAACTTTGTTTTAAACAAAAGTGGTTAAAACAAAGTTGCTTTATTTTATGAAATTTACATTTTACCGTGAATAATGAAGGTTATTAATAAACATATATTTTTTAAATTTTCATTTATTTTATTTAAGGCCCAACATACGTTATTTATTTTCCTTACGCCCGGGTACATTTCACGTATTTTTTTTTAAAACACTGTTTTCGTGTTGATGAAATATTTTTTTCTTAGAAATAAACATATGGTATTGAAAAGAAAAGGGTTATTGAAAGGTAAGGAATAAAAAAAAACTAATTGAAATATAATATCATTGCAATCAATTCTTTAAAAAAAATCGCCCGTGAAGTTAAGACCAATCTTTTGCGTGGTCGTCCGCGTTCTAGAATTGAATTTTGAGAATACCCCCTTAATAACATGATTATTTTAATATTTAAAAATAAAACACTTAAATAAATTACTTTTTAAAAGTGTACGCTGATTTTTTGAAATTTACATCATGATACTCGTTGTATTTTTTTTTTTAAAAACCTGGCTGCTTTCTGCATAACCAGTCAAATTTTAACACAGTAGTGAGCAGTTTGCTCAAATTGTCTGCTTTCAATGAATCATTACAAAAATTCGTTTCGGTCAATAATACTACATATTAGAACAATCATGAACAAGTTATTGAAGAAATGCGTTAATGTGGCAGAGGCAGTGCACGCAATGTGGTCATCATGGATTTATACGAATCGAAAGCTGATTCCCGCACTGTAAAAGTTACACTCATGTTTATATACAAAACTAGACGAAGATGGATGGGGCTTGTGTGATTTCACGCGCGTGATAATATACGAGTACATGTGTGTACAGTGTGTAATCATATTATTCGATCAGATAAATAATATTCAAACGTAAAAGAAAGCATTAAATATCTTATTCAAACCACGTATTAAGCTTGCTTATTATTGAATAATAATTAACGATTTTAAGTATAATATTTTCATTAATTGATTCGACAGTCAAATTGTAAAAATTTCTATCCATTTTTAATTTAAGTTTTCCTTGGTAAATACCACTTTTTATTTATTTTATACTACTCTTCATATATTATTACAGTTCTGTGTCTTTTTTCTCTTTGTTATAATCATAATTTTCAAATCTTTCCCTCTTCGTACTGCAAGCTCATCCCAAGGTAGACGACTCGCGGATAGACCACCAAAGATGTGGATTGACAGCTTAGAATTAACATCGCTAATCACTCTTAAAAACAGACCACAAGACGAAGAATTAAAAGAAAAAAGAAATACTTGACCATACCAGGTGTTCCTCAGACTTTTTTTTTGTTTCTATTACCAATCACATTCGCCCCATAAATTTGTTAAACTATACTTAGTTTTTTTTTAATTCTATTTTAATCACTTCAAAAATAATTCCAATTTTCTAATGCTTCCAATAATATGCTCACCTACTGAATATCAACGTAGGTTGGAAATTATACGTGATAATGAACATTATCATAGGCTTGGATTTTTCGTGACAATATGATGGGGATTTTGTTTCATTAAGAAGTGATTTTATACGTGATTTCATAAATATATTTATGAGTGAAAAAAAAACATTTTAGACAAAACAGTAAATGCAAATTAACTCAGTTTGGTGTGCTCGCTCAAAAGACTACAATTAAAATACTCGTAATATCTGTTTGTTTCCCAGAACATTTAAATAAATGAAAAAAAAATATTTTAATTAGAAGCGAATATTTTTTTATTTATTTTTAAAAACGCCATGATCTAATTAAATATTTTTTTCTGAAAGTGCTTCTCTTCCTGGCTCCTTCCCAAATTATCGTCTTTGTAGACTGTTGGGGCAAGCTTTCTTGTCCTCAGGTCGTAGGTCTTTCTATCATATACAACGTCACCTAGGCCATGTCTTCGAATCAAGTTATCTTTCTGTAGCATCCATGAATTTTTCGGTCTTCCTCTAGATGTCTTTCATTTATTTATTTTCTTCTGAAAAAAATATTTTCAGAAACTCTCTATACATTTGAAATGCTAAGTATAAAAAGTATAATTTTCCAACTGTGCTCTATGCTAGTTTACCAACAGATTTTCAGTTTCAATAAAATACCCTTAAAGTATCACAAAAACGACACTTAAGATTCTGCTTATTATTACAGAGAAACCGAGATTTGTGATTTTGACACCCAAAAAAGTATTGAATAAAAAAAATTAAAACGTTTGACATGTTTTTTAGATAGTTTTAAACAAGTTTGTTACACTTTCGAAATGTTTGTTTTGTGATAGTATAGAAAAGTTTGTTACACCTTCGAAATGTTTGTTTTGTGATAGTATAGAAAAGTTTGTTACATCTTCGAAATGTTTATTTTATGATAGTATAGAATAGTTTGTTACACCTTCGAAATGTTTATTTTATGATGGTATAGAAAAGTTTGCTACACCTTCGAAATGTTTATTTTATGATAGTATGGAAAAGTTGGTTACACCTTCGAAATGTTTATTTTATGATAGTATGGAAAAGTTTGTTACACCTTCGAATTGTTTATTTTTAAATAGCATAAAAATTTATTACACATTCGAAATGTTTATTTTTAGATATTATAAAAAAGTTTGTTACTCCTTCGACATGCTTTTTTTCAAACATTTTTAATAAAACGGCATGTCTGTGTAGCGGACTGGGCGAAGATGAAAGCCATATATAAACTTGGAGCAGTGATTAGCGGGCTGGCGCTAATAGTAATGAATGAGTTCATATCTCTATGACCTCGAGGAATAACTGATTTGAGTGTTCGGTAGCGGCCGTCTCAACGGACATTATCACGGCAGAGTTACGATTATACAATTAACAGAGGATCTCTAATGTACAATAGAATACCTGTAATACATGTACATTTTTTCATATACTTCAAACTTTTAAGAAATCACTCATATTCATATATATATATATATATATATATATATATATATATATATATATATATATATATATATATATATATATATATATATATATAAATTTTAATTTAATATGGTTACAAAAGTTTCTTCAAGACAATTTTGATTAATTTCTTACACATTTATACTTTTAACTCACTAACTAACCATCACGCCGATTTCCCGCAGGGGTAGGCAGAGAGAATAGAACGCCAAACCACTCTGTCATTGCAAATATTCTTCGCCTATTCCACGTCTATGCATCTCTTCATACATACCCGCCAATTATTTCAACTCCTGCTTTCAAGTATTTGACATACCTGATCATACCAAGTTTTCTTCAATTTTCTTCTACTCCTTTTCCATTTTCTACTACATTTGCCTCATTTTTTTACGGTTCTTTCTTCATGTCACGTGTCCAAACCATCTCGACAAGCTTTTCTCAATTTTATCGATGACGCTTATTGCATTTAATCCTTATTTCGCCATTTTAACATCTATCGTGAATATAAAAGTACCTATTCATAGTTTATAAAACGTAAGTTATTTCCACTTTTATTTTATTTGACTAGTGACCGGGTTTTGTCGTTACAGACATCATCAGACTAATCACGAGAAAACTCAATCACTGGACAAATAAAATAAAAATGCAAAAATAATTTATTATTGTTTTGTAACATAAAACACCGTTCCGCCGAGAAATATCATTACAAAACTTAAATTTCACAAACTTTGTTTTTAACCATTTTTATTTTTGGTACTATTTTTCGAACTGGCTTCTACAAGCATTTTGTCTTCTTCAGGGATGAATACGTACTAAACTTAGAACAGAGAAATACTTATAGTTAGATGAATACGACTCCCGATAAACTTACTTCGAAACTTACTTAATTAATTACTAAATATGAATATTTCTCTGTTTTGAGTTTAATTAGTATCCACCCCTGGAAAAGACAAGGTGCTTGTTGAAACAGATTGCAAAATAATGCCAAAAATTTAAATGGTTGAAATCAAATTTCGCGTTTAATTTATCTTATAATATAATAGGGTACTGAAAGGATTTTTTAATCTCTGGTTAATACCTCTCTAGCAGGCTACAGTAGCATCCCCTACAGGTAGATACAATGTACTCAATTTACAACGTATTTTCTATAAATATGATATAAGGGAAGACCTGGAGTTGAAAGCACCATGCATAGCATAGCGCATTTGATTAGTAGATGATCAATGCTTTTCAATTAAATATGTGACGTCTGAGTGATGGCTCTCGGCCTAAGTACGCCCTGACGAAAATACTAAATTATATAAATCTACCATTCTTAAGAGAAAAAACACAGCACGACCGAGCTGACGAGGTACAGGGAGATTACAAAATTAATGAATTTGAAACAGGGATACGTTTTTAATTATAAAAATAAGTTTTTTCAGAGTATACGGGCAACATGCTCTTGAAAATTTAAAACAAATTACTTAAAAAAACGAACGAAATATAATCTACTTTACATCACATTAAAAATATGTCATTAATATTACAAAAGATTTGTTGAATGTATGTATGAGGTATAAATAAATGTAAGTATTTTTGTATATGAAAAGCATTGTTAACTTTGTGGTATGGTAATATAACAGTCTCCTTATCGTTCACTTTGTGTAATACCACTTTATTTAAGTATTTATTAAAGTAGTATTATATAAAGTGAGCGATGAATGATAAGAAGAGTGTTAAAGATAAGTATATTTATGTACAAAAAAAAATAACAAAAATTTTCATGGAACATTATCAGTGTTGGTTTAAATGTTAAACCTATATCGCTCACTCCTTTCAAGAACGTCATAAATCAAAAATCGTCAATTTTCAGTAGTGCATGTTTTCGGAATGCCCAGAAAATGTACTATATCCCACCAAAAGCGGCATATTTTTAACTTAATATTTACCCGCTACAGGGCAGAAAGTGTTGTTTTTGCATTTTGAAGAAAAGGTATTGTTTGATAATTTTTTTTAAAATACTTAATGTTTTTCAAATGAAAAAACATCTTGGTTTTACCTAAAAAGATCTGTTGCACAGTAAAAAGTTCAATAAGTGACTTGATATTTATTTTTAATACATTGTATTACATTTTTAAACTTTAAAAACGTTCTCCTGAAAAATCAAGTTTTTTGATTTATGACGTTCTTGAAAGGAGTGAGCGATATGTACAAAAGGATGGCGTTGATTTCCCTAAGCCATTTAAAAGTTCGTTAATTTGTTTGTCATTATTTGTATTTATATTCTTTTTTTGTTGTTTTGAATTTGAGAATTTTGTAAAATATCTTTAATAAAACAGTAACAAAAATAAAGTTTTATCAATTTGTTTGGTAGTCAGTTGTGGTAATATATAATACGTGATAATATATAAATATGTGGTTAAATATCAAAATATCTTTCTTCTCGTTCTTAATTTTCGTTTGTCATTTAGTTCCGAACCACCGTGTAACTAAACCACTAATTACACCTCAACGTTCTGTTTATAACGTCTCGAAATAATTACGAGATCATATCTCCTTTTTCTCATCTCAACAAATTAACGAATTAAAAAATCAGCCTTTTTTCATGCGCTTATTGTGAATGGGTAAATGGGTGGAACTGCGTTTTGTATTTATGACAGTTGGACATGAAAAATTATTTTGTTTTTTAATTTCCCGTTTTGAGGTTCTTGGCCTTAATATATCCTTGTAATTTATCGGTGTTTTTAGCTGATTGCCTTTATGAAAATATTTTTGCAATTTTCAATTTGAATGTTTATAACTATATGTGTCGTCAAGAGAAGCCGATTTGATAAGCCATATACTTCGCATGTCTCTCGAAAACTTTAATCAAGTTTCCCTCTTTTTCAGTTCAATTCTTCGGCAGTTCTCATCGGAACTTGAGACGCGGACCTGAGTTGAGAGGATGCAAGGGAGCTGTAAGCCATCGGAAAAGGCTAGAAGCATTTTATGGACTCTATGTGGTTCACATAGGGAGCGGATATGGTTGAATGAAATGAGTAACGATATCAAATTTAACATTTTCTTCGTCCATCCTATATTAAATGTTGAACAGTGCAATAATCAACACACTGTTCAAAATCTCAATCTCAATTTAAATTTAATATTTTTTATAAAAAAATGATAAAAATAAATGTACATTGAATTACAATTTTATAAATCACGTACATTAATATTAAATTTTCTCAACACAATCAGATGCGTATTTCTAGGTTAACACATAAAATTTCCAGCCCTTTTGAGTAAAATAATTTTTCCGCTTCCATGGTTATTGCATTTCATTTCACATGATTACATTGTTTAACTACCATGCTGGAGGCCCTAGATTCGATTCCCAGAAGGGGTATTATAGAAGAAAATTTTTTCACTGTGACATTTATTTAATATTGCCCTTGACTAGTACTTGAAGCGACCTTCATGTAAGTTAAGATCAAGTGTATTGTAGTGCCCTATACACCACTGGGTGCAAATAAGTGTTAGAGATATAAATATTTAAAAAAAACTATTTGAATTAACATTTTAATATTACTATTTTAATTTGACTGTCATTCACTGTGCCTTTTATATGAAGACTAGGTTTGAATATTTGTTATAAAATGTGAAGCATATTATAAAATTGATAATTGTTTATTCCGATATGAATAAAAACTATAAAGCATTTTCAACAAAACAAACAATCAATTTGCACGCCCTTTCATAGATTTAAACTAGAAAACTTAAAAAAAAATTGTACAATGGAAAATTTAAAAATCGTTTAAAAAATAAAACAAAGAAAACAATCCAAAACACAGGCGCAACCTATTAAAAATACTAATCATGAATATTCACATGTAAGTCATAACCCAATAAATGCTGAACAAGAAACTGCCAGTTATTAATTTCTCATCCTAATATCAAAAGGAACTATATCTATAAATTTTATGGAAAATGGCTTTATTGAGTTTTTTCGTTTTTTTTCTTATGAATCAATACTTTGTATCAATGGGCATCTATATTTTAAAATAAAAATAAAGAATTATTTTATGTGTTTTACTTAAATCACCCTAATCCTGGCCAACTTTAACAAATAATAAAATTGGGACTCAAATTATTATTCACTTTTTTAATAAGCTTTTCGAACTAAATATACGAACATTGGCGGGCTTATAACTAAGAAACAATATTTGACATCTAACCAATATGAGACTACTGATACTTGATAATATTTAAACTTTATACAATTGTTGAAGTAATGGATCAATAGAGCTTGTATATAATTGTGTACGACAAAATGTATTTGTTAATAGGTATTATTAATTACTTCGCATTATACTCGCACTTATTGATTTTTTAAAAATTGATTATTGACAAATATATAATATAATGAAATAGTTTGTGTGGTCTTAGGACGTCTAGATTTCTTCTTGTTGCAGATTCTGAACATCTAAATCACATTCACTTCCTAATAATTTATTAATACCATCTCGTGAATCGGCTGACTTTATCTGAGGGAACAATATATCACTGAATTTATGAGAAAGTACGATGGTGTAAATTTAACTGTTACCCAATGCAATGATCGGACCAGAGTCGTGAGAATCTGCTATGTGCAATCGTTTATTAAACAAAAAAATGTAGATTCGTACCTGATATAATTTTTTGTGTCTGATAAACCTTATGCCCATCGCATTATGAGTCGTTGCGTAATGAAAACGTACTATCACTTAAATGTGTTATTTTTCTAAACGTGTAGCCACAACTTCGTACAAAGCAATAAAAACAAATAATAAAAATACAACATTGAGAACAACGCGCATAAAAAAAGTTTAATACATGGTAGGTTCAGTGAAAGTTTTACATTGTATCTCGCAAAAGCGCCGAGACTTTTTTTATAAAATAATCCCGCCATATCGCTAGTTTATAATCTAAACTTTGGCCATATTGTTGGACTCTGAATACAAATAAAGATAAATCCCGGTACACGAACCGGCTTTTTTATCTTCCACTAAGCAGGCAATTTAGGGGACGGTGGAGCAGTAAAGAAACTTTCTTGTCAAAGGATCAAATTCGAGCTAAAGAACCGTACATATTTTATGATTTTAATCCTAGCTAGGGAATTAATTTTCTCTACTCGGGGCAACTTGGAATAAAAACTTAGGTAACAAACGCACGATAAATAATGCCTAATGTACTTTCTATTAACTTCACAACTAAGCTACCGAGCCTTTTAATTTTGCACACATTTACACACCGTAATGTCGTCTACTAAAATCAGGCATTTATTATTGAATCGGTGTGGGACGAAGGATAGGAGGATGAAATCCGCTAAATAGGCATGCATAAAATAGGTAAGCAACAACAAAAAAGTTTTTAGCTTGAAGCATACATACATACATTTGGTATGTCAGGAAACCTAGATGCTTCTGTACCAGATCCGGAAATGCGGTTGAAATAACTTTCAATATACATATATTTGGTAAGTAGGTACATGTAAAAAACCTTTTTATTTGGAAAACTGGGTGTTTAACCACACACATCGATTTAAAGGGTTGAACGTATTTTATAACATAACCATAACTTAAAGGATAAGTTTGTAATAAAATCATTGTTTATATAATTTTAACTTGAATATTATTTCAGCTTCGAATCAAACAGCTCCTTCCTTAATATTAATTATTACAAAAATAATCTACATAGCAAAACATTCATAATTGGCAATTAGCAGAGCTTGGGGCAGGATTTTCAAGTGTCTATTTTTGCGTTGAAAGGCAGTCAGGGTCGACACTATTATAAGTTTACATAATGATTTTATAACAACGTTATTTTGCATGTAAAAAATGCAGAATTACATAGTTCTTTCAAATGCGAGTTTATTTTATTAAATAAATTCATAAATGTACGAATACAATGTTACATTACATTGCACGGCGTATCCCAAGGTAGACAACGCCCGGGCTGACCACCAAAGAGATGGATTGACAGCTGGGAATCGACATCGCAGGAGGCTAATCCCTCTTAAAAAAACAAGCCACAATGCCTAAACCAAGAAAAAGAAGAAGTATCAATTTATCGATATAATTAATATCATGTACAAAATGGAGCGATAGAATTTGATTTATTTATTTTTTACACAGTATTTTTATATCTTTAAATTCAATTCTACGAATACATCACGAAATAATTTACGATCATGTCATCAAGATATGTACGGACTTATCAAGTTTTTCTTTAAATGAGAACAAATCATTCACAATCAGGCCATTATTATCTCGTTCGCACACTTCAAACGGATAAATTATAACTCCAACCCAACAATCTGCCTTACAGTGTAACAGTGAGTAATATATTTATCAATTACTTACATCACTTATCGGCTTTTGGTGAATTCGTTCATCTTATTGTTATCTCCTCGGACGATATTTCACGTCTAGAGAGAGAATGGAAATGTATGGCACCTTTTATCAGAAACTAAGTGTAATTATTCAAATGTCTCGGTCTATGGATCTTGCTTCTGTACTTTGTGGCCAGTGCCGGATTTACACAGAAACTAATAAAGCCTAACCTTCTGCACTCCCAAAAAGAATCCATTAAAGATTGATTAGACGAATTTTAAGATCAAATTGCAAGTAAAGTAAAACTGTAACTATAGATTTGGCGTTTAATTTTTTGAACTCCATTTTAACTCATTTATTAAACGTTGAAATCAAACACTGTTTGAGTCTACTAAACCATATTTTATTTAAAAAAAAACACATAAAAATAATTTTGTGACAATTGTTTCGCCTTGTAATAGCATTTTGAAACGAACTTTTTCATTTGTTTGAAAATGACATAACAAGGCGAAAAAATTATCTCGAATTCATTTTGATGTTTTTTTAATAACAAATAACAGTTTAGTAGATTTAAAAGAATCAATGTTTGGTTTTAACATTTAATATATAAAACCGTAACATAAAAACAATCATTTGATGTATCCAAATTCAAATACTTCAATTTTATTTTACAAGAATATTTTCACGAAATCCTAAGAAGCAGTTTATGTTTGAAAATAATCCTGTAGAACCAAAGTCAATTCATAATTGTACCAACGATACAATTACGATAATACCGCGTCAACGTAAGAATTTTTTTTTCTTCAGATAAATAGTTTAAGTCAGAATCATGTTTTTCTGATAATTGTCATATTTCAACATACAAGTATGTTTAGATTTGGTTTGAGGTTGACTTTTGAGAAACCAAATTTAATATATTTTGGTTTTTGCTTTAAAATTTTAGTACGTAATTTTATTTTTTAGTTACAGAATAGCCCTTAATTTTTTTTGAGTGCCAAAAGGCCTTAATCCGCTACTGGTTATAACAAAGACTCGGCGATGTATTCCAACCTCTTTTACATTACACTTACCTTACATTTCGATAAGTGATAGATTTAAGGTCACATCTTGAAATTGAATTTTTACATTTATTGGCAATTTGTCCCTTTGTACCATTTCCATTAAAAAAAACCTATACTCCATTGTTCGTATGGATTGGAATTTATGTTTCAAAATGTCAATTACCCAGGGTATTCATATGTTTAATACGCTTTTTCTCTACGTTTTTTCTGTTTTCCTAGTACATTGATTTATTGAGTAATGCGTTCATTATCTCATTTAGGTCAAAATTCCTTGAATAAATAAAACATATTTGTGTGACATATAATCCCTTTCATTAACGCGTCTTTGCAAAACAATAATATAATTTTCTTTTTTAAATCTGTAAATCGACCAAAAAAAATTATAAACAGTAAAATGACGACCGTCAATATGAGTTTTTTGTGAATAATTTTATTTTCCTACGCTTCTAATGAGCTCTAATCGGATTTAATTGAAAATATAAAAAAAATGTATTGAAGTACCGACTTAAATAAGAATTTGATTTTCCTATTCTGTTTTAGAGGTTATTTAAGAAAAAATATTTCATGTTGGAAAAAAATATGACTCAGTACTTTTTTTAAAAATAATCTTTATGTTAAAATATGAGATGTAGAATTAAATTAACTCAGATAAAAAATAAATTCTTTAAGATATGTGGGAAATTAATAAAAAACAAATGTCATTCCCGATTACCATAAATATGACACAAAAATATTTTTGAATCAAAGTTCAACGTCGTTTTATCGAACATTCAAATTCAGTTTTTATAATAAATGAAATATAAAATACACAAATATTAATTTTATATTAATTCATTGCCGTATGCTACTCTACCTCCATGAAACTGCCTCGTAATCGTATGAAGCCCCATACCGAACATACAATTTTCTTAATATATTTATAAATAAGTATAACCCTTTTCATATAAAACTGTGATGTGATTATTTTTTAGTGAGTAAATTAATTCACGTGTCCATTCTTGTTTTTCGTATTCTATGAGATTTTTTCATATGCACATTTTTCATATACCTACCATGGCAAATGTGCGCTTTTTTGCATACTGTATAGCGCTGAAACTTTTTTTTCTCAAACGTGGGCAATCGATACAATATCTGAGATAACGATTAAATAATCTCTTCGTGTATGTGTGTGTGTGTGTGTGTGGGTAAGACCAAACCTGAAGGAAGTAGTAGGTAGATGTTATTTGACATCGATTACCGGCCGCCACTCAACTGACCAAACCCAAGCCAATACTGTTCAACACATACATAATATAATATGTATCTGTACGATGAAAATATTCCAGTAAAAATATATAAAATATTTGAATGCACTCAAAATATATCATACATAAAAAAAAAATATAAATTTCGCACCGACTTTTTTTTGATGAACATGCATTTTATGTAATAAAACGACAACGATATATTATACACATTTCTTCTTTTATTTGATTTAACCAGTGACCGGGTTTCGTCGTAACGATTTTTTTTTATATTTATTTTTTCATTTACGTTATACAGGTAAGCGTTTAAATGTTTTTTCATTTATGTTTTTATATTTACGCTAGTATTTTTTTAAATGGACAAAATATACAGGTAGTTCGATGTTTATATATAGTTGCGACTGCCTACAATGTACGTAGTCGCAACCTTCAAGGTATATTTATGTATTTAGACATCTTTACAGATCAGTGGTCTTGAGCCTGGACCATTATAACAACCCGTTAGATCCCCGTATTAAATTAAATAATGTACATAATAGTTGGCGGTAGTGGCGGTAATTACAGTAGCCAATGAATAACACCAAACTTCAACAACTTCGCCAGTGTATTTACATTAATTGACTTTAATACTGTAAACGCTCGATGGTAGAGTACGACAAAGGCAAAATCAATTAACAAGCCCATACAAACAGCCCTAGTAGTCGAAGATAAACATATCTTTAAGTGTTTTATAGAGGTACGAAGAATGGTTGGCTGGTGAGTCGAGACGTCTGGGAGGCGATTCAAGCGCAACATGTCTATCGATACTCGCCGGTACTATTTATCCATATTATTTTTTGACATCTCAACATAGATGAAGAAGAATATGGATAAAGGCCTGATGATGTAAGAAGTTTTCAGGCATAAGTATTATTGTCAATCGACATGTGTTTGAAAAATGAGTAAAAATGCTGACTTTGAAGAAATATTTACGTTTGTTGCAAAAAACATTAATAATTTCGCTAATATTGTTTATATTTTTTTATAATTTGATCTGAGTTTTAAAAATAGGAGTAATAAAAGGACCTGTGATATTTTCAATTAAAACCGACATTATAATAATAATTTTACTACTCAAAGTATCCTTTTTTATATTAAAGGAATTTAGGGTTAACACACTAAAGTTTTTATAAAATATAAATATAAAATATTATTTTTGACATCTCAACATAGATGAAGAAGAAAATGGAAGTCTGGGCTAGCGACCGACATAGGCTGGTTTAAGTGATCATTTTACACACGTGTAACATTCACCAATTCTACCCATGATTGACAACCACATTATTTACTCAAATTCTTGGAAGTTCCATGTATATGGTCCAATTTCGAAACATTGTACGTAAATCACTAGAACTTTCATTAGAGACATCTACTAGTGAGATGAATAAGCTTTTTTTTACAATTTGTCCAATCAATTGCAGTAGGTTTTAAATCAAAATTTTTTTTTTTTTGTATAAAAAAACTGACCTAGATATATCGTAAAACGGAATATTGAGACACGACTTAAATGGTATGGTTAAAAGTGATTCCTGGTTCGTATTTTGTAAATTAAATCATTATTAACTTTGTGGTATGGTAATATAACACTCTCCTTATCATTCATCGTTCACTTTGTGTAAAACCACTTTAAAGTGTTATCGTTGGTTCACTTTAATGTTCACAATTGTATGAATCATCCTGTGTCTGTAGCGAAAAACTTATCTTGCGTTCAAGTAATTAACGAGTAATGTAATACTGCGTCAATGCAATCCAGTGCCCTATACACCACTTCATTCTAATAAAAGATAAAAAAAAATTGTGAGTGTTATTAAGTTCATGCCGACACCATTAGTTCAAAATAAATGAAAAATATGTAGTACTCTCCTTATCATTCATCGTAATACTAATTAGTGGTATTACACAAAGTGAACGATGAATGATAAGGAGAGTCTTATATTACCATTCAACAAAGTAAACATTGCTTTAAATATACAAAATAAAATATGTAGTATATTGAATAGTTTACATTCCCTTTTATAAAGCTGTAACTTTAATTAAAAATCAATAAAACGACAGATATTTTGAAACATTTGATAGAAACAATATTTTGCTACAAAATATTATATATGATAGCAACCATATTTTATATATTATTATTTAAATTGAAATATACATAGATGTATAAATAGTTTAATATATTTTATTATTTCCTACATCTGTGCGTTATTCTTAGCCGGGCAAGCCACAATGTAGCAACCAAAACCATTTCACAAAATGCCATTTGCCACACGAACCGGAATAATAATGAAAACAAAATCCGAAAATCTAGTCTGACTGTAAAATCGTAATAAATCATCGTGTATTGGTTAATCCTGAACATCCCGCGTTATCTCAAACAGATATCAACGTAGTCGCCGCCACCGCACGCTTTAATTTATCGTACTGTCCCCTCTGCGCCGCGGCCGGGCTCGCCTGCTCGGCCGCTCGACTCACGGTATGGGACAAAATATCCTATAAATCTGCGGGCCCATCCAGCGGGTGAGGAGTCCGCGGACTGGGGGGATACCTAGCGTCGCACAGAGATATAAAATTCATACGTTTTACGTGTGTTTATTTAATATTTTGTAATGCTTTAAGGCTTCTAAGGTAGAGGAAAGGTAATTGAGTTGGTATGGGCACATAGTGCTAGACGATGTATAACACCTACTCTAGGCAACTAGAAACTGCTAAAATATGAATGCATAGGTAGTCAGCTGGAGTGTCTCTTAGAGACATAATAAAGATTTTGTAAAATGAAAAAACTTCGTTTTAACCATTTTTTTCCTAGAATAATTTAAACTACCGGTTTCAACAAGAACCTTGTCATCATCAGGGTTTATTTTAATTCAAAAACATTTAGGATTTTTACGGAGTGTGTGGAAATTTTTGATGAGAGTATTTTAATGTTTTTAATGTTTTTGAATAAAATAAACCTTGATGATGACAAGGCTTTTGTTGAAACCGGTAGGATAAATTGTTTTAATAAAAAAGTGGTTAAAACTAAGTTATTTAATTTTATAAAGTTTATAAAATGTGCCACAAAGTATCTGTTTTGAATAAAATAAACCTTGATGATGACAAGGCTTTTGTTGAAACCGGTAGGATAAATTGTTTTAATAAAAAAGTGGTTAAAACTAAGTTATTTAATTTTATAAAGTTTATAAAATGTGCCACAAAGTATCTGCGGAAAACATTCAAGAAAACATAATAAAGAGTTCACGCTTTTGTGGAAGCCTGGGTGTAACTGATATCAATAGTTAGGTAGAAGAAAGGCAATTGAGATGGTATGGGCACATAGGACGTAGAGGACTCGAACATATTGTAAACCAGGTGATCGCAATGGATCTTTCTCGAAAGACATCTAGAAGAAGACCAAAAAATTCATGGATGCTACATAAATATAACTTGATTCAAAGGCATGACCTAGGTGACGTTGTATATGATAGAGGGACCTACAACTTGAGAATGAAGAGAACCAACCCTAAGTTACTACAAAGACGATAAATTGTGATGGAGCAAGGAAGAAGAATAATGTTTTAAGGCCTCTAAATATACTCATGGTCCTAGTAATCTCATGTTGGGATCCTACCAAAGGATTCTGAACAGTCAAACTCCGTGTATAGCCCATATCCTACTCCGAAAATGAGTATAATGTTAACTTATGCGAGGAGAAAAGTTATAGGCTATTGAAGGAGGTGGCAAGCTTCTATCTTCTTCAAAGCAAACATCTTTTTAGAAATATTAAGCACTACTTGTACCATTATATTAGTTGCCATATATATTTCTGCCTCCATTTGAAAACATTACTAAAATCTACAACATTTTGAGTGTGTCCAAATACTTGTTCACAAATCTTAATTATTTTGAAGGAGTTATTTTTCATATTATTTTTTGACGTCTCATCAAAGATGAAGAAACTTCTTTTCATCTCACCAATAGATGTCTCTAGTGAAATTCTAGTGTTTCAAGAACAACGTTTCGAAATTGGTTCATATATAAAGAACTTTCAAGAATTTGAGTAGTGTGGTTGTCAATAATGGGTAGAATTGGTAAATGTTACACTTTGTAAAGTGATCAAACCAGTCAATGATGGTCGGTATTAAAACCATAGCTTTATTTATTTTTTATCATAAAATATACCCTACTCCAGAAATCAAACCTAAAACCTAGTTCACGATCGGTTGTTCTAACGCTAAAAGCAGTCAGTCTCCAATATTTTATTTTTCGATTTACACTGTAATCTTGCATACTTCTAATCCACAAATATGGTTATATCCGATATTTATTTTTACAAAAAAAAAGCAAATATATCTCGGTTTTCAGACCATTGTGCGTCGCGGGTTACGCAAAGGCATACTTATGAAACTAAACAAATATAAAATTGTACAATAAATTATATAAAATTCATTACGTCGACACATTTAAAACTTTTATTCATCTATTTTGGTTATTATGGGTGTTTTTTGATAATTTAGTGGTTTTGTTAAGAAAGAGTTTGAGTCTTGAGAATGACTCAATTTTGGTATTTTTAAGCCTAAATAATTATGCAAAATTGCTTAAACAGTCAAAGTTTAACTAAGCACGGTGATTGTAGGTAATGTATTCATGCAATATGTTTACATATTATATGTTGTATTTTGACGACTTTTTATTCCTCGAGAAAATATATTATAACTATCGAAATCCTTCCACGTGTTTCTGTGGATTAGTCTAATTTAATGGAGAGGAAAAAGAAAATTAAGCACAAATTTTTATGTGTTTAATTAAATGAAGATATTAAAAATCGATTAATCAATATTGAAAATACTTAGTGATAGCATTCTCAAGAAGCACGCTCTCTGCAATGAGAAAAGTTTAATATTGCTTGAATCGCTGTTATGTTGACGAATGGTGCTTTCATTGCGGTAAAAAGTTTCTTTTTATTTTTATAAACATGTTTTTACTTGTCAGAGGTGTTTTAACCCATGAATTACTTCAAAAGACTTAAGGTTTTGAACGAACTAGCATTATGTATGTAGAAATATAAAAATATGATCATATTCGTCAAAATAACATTGTGCTAAAATTTCTAAACAATCGGTGGATAATTATAAAGGTGGGGACTGAGCGGAGCATTTCGTCGTAACGTGACGTCGTAACGTCGTTCGCGGCGAGCACTCCGACTATGGATAGAGCGCTCGGCTCGTTGTATTGACTATACGAATGCTTGCATCGTAACGTGTTGCATTACGACAAAATGACTCCGGTCAGTCCCCACCATAAGAGATTTGAGATGTTGATCAAACGAACAATTCCGTTTTCAATACTATAGATAAATAAAAACGGGGTTATTAGAGTAAACATTTGGTTACAACAAACATAAGTGTATAAAGTGATAAGTCAGGCAAATGCCAGGTCATAAGCCCTGGGATGCTCAGACTTCCATCTTCTTTCGTATAAAAAAAAACGAAAGAGGTTTTATCTAAAGTTGAGATATTGTTATTAATTAAAATTTTACTTAGTACCACAAAGTGACTGCCGAATCAATTAATGGAAAATTGAGATATTATATTATGTTCACCTTTGTTACAATATCGTTAATCTCGTTAATTGATTTCAATTACGTAAATAATAATTACGAATCTGTATAATATGCGATCAAGGTGAGCAGTTTATCGATGTGAATCATTCGCCAGTAATTTTTGAGATGTTTCCTAATTGGCCAATAATTCAAGGAAATGTGAATTTATGTGACCAAAAGTAATGTTCTCACAATAACCGTCAATGGATTCCACCGAAATATTCAGACCTTTTATCAACTCCAGCATTCACTAACAAATGCGTAATATTTTAATGTGATTTGAGATAGAGATTGCCTAAACGTTATAAGGAAAATAAAAATTCTTAAATGCCATATAAATTATCGCTGACCTATTGAAAAGAGATATCGCCTCCGTGGTGTCATGGTTAGGGAGTTTAGCTACCGTGCTGGAGGTCCCGGGTTCGATTTCTAGGAGGTGGGTGAACATAAACATTAGTGTTATTAAACATTACCCTGGACTTGTCCCTGAAGCAAAATAGTGATAACCTTGCCTTCTTGTGAGTAACGATCAAGATAACACTGCGTCAATACGACGCAGTATCCTATGCACTATTGGATGCGGATAAGCGTAAGTTGATCCAACCACGCCACGGCGCCTGCCATATATAAAACCACCATAAGAAACTACATACATACTGTAGAACTTGCACTCATTAATTAAACTGATTTGCAGTGCAGCTCCAATATGTATAGCGAAGATTCAAGATATCCTTTTTCAGATTGAAAATGAACATATTTACGTTGAAAACGTTAAAAATTAATACCGTTTAAAACTTTTGATTTATGAAATACATTAAGTTCATCGGTCGGCTAAGCAAGCTAGCGTGTTTAAGCGAAATACTTCTCGCAGAACCATAAACCAACATTCACAAAACAGATAAGAACTTGCAACTTGAAAATATTTTGGCAATGATGTTCAAACAGAATAAAAAGTTATTGAATCCTTTTACTTGGTATAAAATAAACTACCAAATAAGCAATGCTTTTTTTGCAGTGATTTAGTGAAGGTATCTATAGGCATAGCTGTTTTATTAGAAAACATGGACTTGCTTCGCAATTACCTTCGTTATTGGTAAAACATTTACTCTTAATTTACATTTTAATTGAATTTTTGGTTAAAAAAGTCAATAAATATCAATATAGTTTTAATTTGTACCAGAAGATAAAAACATCTGTAAGTTTTCGAAACTAGTCGTTTATATAAATAAACCTCATGAAAGTGGTATATTCAAGTGTTTAATTTTAATATGATAAATATCAAATTTGGATATTACAATGTAAAAACTTTGTTTTTTAATATCGCACAAAACCTTTGTTTATATATAAATATTTTAATTTTATGTATCACTGCTTAATTATAAAGAAGTATCTAAGAAAAAAAACAACACTACTCTACAAGATATATTTACGATGTATATTAAAAATACTAATTTTTTATTATAATTTTTTATTTAAACCAGTCTATGAACATATGGATAAAACATACGAGATAAACATACAGACTAACATACAGACTTTTATGTTATATTTCATAAACGCTGAGATATTAATATATGAAAAAATAACTCCTAGGTGAACTTACCCAGGTTTGTGAACAAAGATTTGGACAGACTCAAAATATTGTGAAAGTTCATTTCAGTTACATTAAGAAAATGAAAATATTTTTTAACCATTTATGTTAAAAGGCTTGTCGAAAAAACTTCTAACAATCATCTCCACACAATGGTGTATAGGGCACTGCATGACATCGAATCAGTATTTCTTTAGTCTTTTATTCCATAAAAACAAGGTGATCACTCCTGCGTTTCGGGTTCTAGTCCACGATGTAATCGAATAAATATGTGGGTAAAAAAATACTTATTTTTATTTGAACCCTCTGAAAATCAATACCGGGGCCTCTAAGTTCGGAAGCCAAATGCGTTAACCACAACACTACTGAGGCGAACAAAAAAGTTCATCAAAGTAAATTTAAAAGAATAAAAGAATCTATGAAAACTTTATATCGTACAAACGAACAAAATATTTTGAGCGTAAATTTTTTTTGTTAACTTTTTATGTAAATGTTCAGAAACCATAATCTTCTTCATATTTGTTGAGATATCTTATTCTTCTTCTAACCCTTATCCGCACCCAATGGTGCATAGGGCACTGCATCGTTTTGTTGCAGTGTTATCTTGATCGTTAGCACATGAAGGATGTTGATCTGCCCTTTACTTCAGGTACGTGCAAGTCCATAGTATTAGAGTAGTAGAATGTTGAGATATTAATAACATAAATCTTGAATTTCATGTTCTTTGAGATAATAAATACATTGGTTGGTTATAACACCATCACTAAATGTGTATGAAAATGATAATACAAATATATATTTTTTATTGTTAACATTAATTATTTTATTTTATACCACTAACACAAGCCTTGGTTTATAAATAAAAATAAATATTATTAATAAGTAATTTATTATCATTATTTTTCAACGGATGGAACAATAAACTCAATTCATTATCATAATTGTTAAGTTTAATTGTTTCTTAAGATGATGAATTCATTAATTTATATAACATGTACCTTCCTTTTAAAATAAACGCCTTAATTTTAATGATAATTAATGAAAACGTTAAGTTTAGCGCAATAAAATATATCACATCTTTTTTTTGTTTGATCAAATCGTTATTTATTTATTTATTCACACACGCCCAGAAAGCTTTTACAAGTAAAACTTCAAGTTACAAAAAATATATAAAGTTGTTATAAGTATTCAGACAAGAACATTCTATATATCTTTAAAATATCTATAAAATAACTTCTACATTAGAAAAATTACATAAAAAGTCTAGCTGACAAAACTATTGCGTAATGCTTGTTTATAGGCCGATAAGGAGTTGGAAAAAATGTCTGAAGCTTCAATATGAGTGTTACCAAGATTATGGATTCATGGAAGGTAGCAAATTTTTGGTAATTGAAGGATGGAGTAGGAATGTGAAACAGATCAGTGCTGGTTTTAATAACACAAGGGGGTTGCTGTTGAAATTTTATTGATATTACATCTTAAATTAAGAAGCTTTTTGGCTCACGATCTGGCATATAAAAATATTGATTAATCGAGACACAAAAAATCTAATCACGCTCGACAAATTGTTACGCTATTCGTAAACATTCGTGTATTAGATGAATGATACTCTAAAGTTCAGTGATGCATCTTTGAATCAAAATGTCCGCCCGCTGCATATTCAACCTAATTAGGAATTAGGATTAAGTCACTGGATTGACTACTTTGATTTCTGTGTCATTCAGCCAAAGCACATATATTTTGCATATTGGGTGGTCCCACATACAATCTATTGGAATAAATATTCATATTATCTCGTCATTAATAAAAAGATTGTATATTTCCTCAAAATAAATCTTCTAAAGTTATTCACCGATTGCTATGAAATTTTAACACGGCGCGCCGTGTTAAAATTGAATACATGCATGTTTTTATGTAAAAATTGTTTTAAAAGAGTCTTTGACAGCAATGGCAGTGCCAAGTGTTAAACGTAATAGCAACACTCTCGATTCTAAATATTCATCAATTTCATTGTTATTTATTTCATAGATTTTTTTTTATTTTCATTAGTTCTCATCCACTGTGAAAATAAATAAATGTCCGAGAAATATATGCTTCTTTCTATTTTTTTATTAAACTAGACTGAGCCAAAGTAACCCGTTGCCGAGTACAGCAGGTAGGTTATAAATTCAGAGATAATAAGATTCACTTCTTTATCTTAATATGTACAACTGTTAACAGATATTCCAACACTTATCAGGACCCAGCGGAGCATGGATGCGGTGTTAACTTGATCGTTATAAACAATTATATGAAAGCGAGGTTATCAATATTGTGCTTCAGATTCAAGGATAAGGGAAAGAGAATTTTTGTTGATAAACATATAACGTAAGTTAAGGATCTAAGGATAAATCATATTACAACTTTATAAAAAAAGGACATTGAAGAGAAATAGTGGGTAGAAAGGGGAGAAAAGCAGCAATGGCTGGGACACTCGGGATTGTATACTTGTACTCCTACTAGTTATAACTTAAACATTGATATTATGATTATATGAAAATTAATATAAAATCTTAACAAGAATAAATTTTTTTATAGTATTTGGTCTTAATTCTAAGTAATTTCTCTGAAATAATATTACCGAACTTTTTTACAAGTTTATTCAATAACATCATTAATCATGGATACTAAGTCAAAGATCAATGTGTCTACTGAATAAACTTGCGAGACTTAAAAAAACATTTCTAAAAACTACCACAAGGTCTGTAATTTAATGAAATTAAGATATAGTAGTTTTTTTAAACGAATATAAAAGTTTAGGTTTTTCTTGCTAACCACCTACTAACCATCACACCGCTTACCCACAGGGATAGGCAGAGAGAATAGAACGCCACACTTCTCTGCCTTTGCAAACATTCTACACTCTCTTCATACATACCCGCTGAAAATTTCGATTCCTGACTCGACCGCTTTTAAGTATTTGATATAACTGATCATGCCAAGTTTTCCTCGATCTTCCTATGCTCCTTTTTTACCTTCACCTTTTACACTGTTATAAATTTGTTTTACAATATTTTCATTCATTACACATGTCCAAACTATATCAACACACATTTGCTTCATCTTTGCATTCATTCCTTATTTCACCATTCGAAGATCTTTCATACATCGTTTGACGCACATTTGTCTGAGGGATCGCATTTCGAGTAGTGCTGTTTTTTTGGTGCCAGTTGTTTTTATTATGTATATATGTGTATATATGGTATTTATACAGTAAATTCGTAACATTTTTTACCTTTAAATTCAATTTAATATTTAAATACAAAAACAGACAAAAAAATAATTCGGAATATTTCAATAGTTTTTTTTGCGAAATGACTGGCCAAGTTTCAAGTCTGGTTACAACGGATCGCTGCACAAACATACCGGTATGAAATTCTCGGAAAAATATCCGCCAAAAAGGAATTGATATGAATTTAGGATTTTTTTACTTAGATTCAATATAATTCAATACAAAATGGGCAGAAGTACTTTTCTTTTGCGTTCGTTTATTTCATTATAGATTTACAACATTTTGAGTGGGTCCAAATACTTGTTCACAAAATCTCCAATTACATGAGTTATTTTCGTATTATTTTCTGACCTTGGATGAGATGTCAAAAAATAATATGGAAAATAACTCCTATAATTAGAGATAATCCAGATTCTTGAACAAGTATTTGGACACACTCAAATTATTGTAAATGTGTTTTTAGTTTTTTTTTTATAAATACCATCTCACTTTGGCGATTGTTTTGGTTCAAAAGTTAAGTATAAATTTTAGACAAAGCGCATTCAGGAAAACACACGCAACTGAAAATTATGTAAAAAAAACATGTGTCAAACAAGTCTATTTACGATCATTTCGGTATTTTTAAAATGATTAGAAACAATTTCCTATACCCTTCGGGAAATCGCCGAAGCGCACCACTACATAAATAGTCTCCGATACCAAACACTAAGTGCATTAAACAAACACGACCATGCATCATAAAACAGTACTTAAACTAATGCGATGACATCACTTGGAAGCGTGGAGACTGAATTTACATTTCAGTGAAAAATACTCCAACGCCCGCGGGGTGAGATCGGCTTGGGTTCAGTCGCGTAAAACATTCGAGTCATTGTTTGAACAACTTAGCCAGAGTATGATTTCTCAGACTGTGTTTTTAAGCGTTCGCTGCAAGTTTTCTACAGACGAAAGCAAATACTTCCACCCAGAGCCGGCGCGGGAAATCTAATAAAAACTGCGCAAAGTACATTGAACACTGTCTCATATTCGCTTTTTTTAAGGGAATTAATTTCTAAAATCATGCCCTAAGCGAGATAGCGAGTGCATTTGCCTAGAATTCTCATTCATGAATTACATTGAATTATAGTTTAAAAAAATAAAAACTAACTAACCATCATGCCGCTTCCCCGCAGGTGTAGGCAGAGAGAATAGAACGCCACACCACTCTGTTTTTGCAAGCATTCGTCGACTCTTCCACGTTCATGCATCTCATCATACACACCCGCCGATTGTTTCGACTCCTAACCTGACCGCTTTCAAGTATTTGGCATACCTGATCGTGCCAAGTTTTTCTGGGTCATCCTCTGTTCCTTTTTCCAATTACATTTATAAATTATAGTT
The DNA here is from genome assembly GCF_059751285.1 of Brachycentrus maculatus. NCBI lineage: Eukaryota > Metazoa > Arthropoda > Insecta > Trichoptera > Brachycentridae > Brachycentrus > Brachycentrus maculatus. The sequence continues at coordinate 44,108 of NW_028280816.1, forward strand.
TATTCAATATAACCCTGGACTGGCTGATGCGGAGGGCTGATCACCTTTCCTTCATGTGTTAACGATCAAGATAACACTGCGTTTATATGATACAGTACCCTATGCACCATTGGGATGCGGATAAGGGTTTAAATACAGTTATTATTATTTATTTATTGTATTATTTATTGCATTATTTAATGTATTGAATTTTTTTAATTATTGTAACTTTACACGTAACAAGTACGTCTACTCAAAAGAAGTTATAAGTTACAAATATATTGCATATATTATTAAACCTAAGTGGGGCCATGATAAGCGGTGTTGAATAAGCCATAGCTAGATTTTTTTTTAAAATTAATTATTTCAACGAAAAGCAACGGTTAAAGCCCAACATTTTGTATAATATCACGATGACATTAAAAATGCCGATTACTTTATACATAAAATGTGTTGTTGAGCTAAGTGGTATATTTGTTTTTCGGATAGATATTAGTCCCTGGTTGGAGACCTGGAGTAACCATGTGTTTTATGATTCAAACAAATATTTTTTAATTCAAAGATTTGCCATCAAAGATTTGTCTAAAGATGGGATTAAATGAATGATAAAACGTAGATGTTAAAAATACATCTCGAACACTCAGACCAATCAAAATAAATATTTATTTTAGCTATTGGCTGGAATCGAACCCGTGACGCCAATTTTGCATTCGAGCATCTACCCGAATACTCTAAGCCGCATTCCTTTTATTTGGATTAATTAAGTTTGAAAGTAGGAATTAAGTTGTGGAAAAGGGAGGCAAACTAAAAGCCAACATTGATAATCGGTCAATAACTCATCTCGTTTAATTATTATATCAATAATCGTTCCATTATAATCATATTTTTTGTAAAAACCATTGTTTTTCTTCTGTTATATCATTAAATTGAGCTGTCTAATGAGCACATTTTTTAAATTCATTAAAAAATGTGCTCATAAGACCTATTAAAAGTTTGAAGTTTTGAAACTTTAAAAATATATTAGTTTAAGCCTCATCCCTTTTCGTCTACCCTCATCCTTAAAAAATCATATAATTTATTACGGGCGCTCAGGACAAAATCATATTTCTTTTGCTTTAGATTTAGGATGGCCAGATTATTCACATTCATACATTATTCGGACTATATCTCTTCACAGTCTTATAATTCATATTAATACAAAAAATAGTATTACAGTGTGTAAGTATGAAAATATATCGTTAACTGTTTACTTTAAAATGATTGTATTTATATTCGTATATTGTATATTATCTTGCCACACTTAAATACGAGTCACACTTAATACAAAGATGAAATCTGGGTATTTGTAGGGCTTATGACCTGACAGGCTGGTTAAATGATCACTTTACACACGTGCAAAATTGACCATTCTACCCATGATTCATAACCACACTAATCAAATTTTTGGAACTCCTTAATCTATCATTGATCTTATGACATTGTACATGTAAATTCACTAGAGCCATCTATATTGCATTAAGAAAGGTTTTTATTTAGCAGAGACCCTTTTATTTGGATCCATGCATGATGGGAAATGCCAAAAAACGTGATTTTCATATTTTTATGTAGCTTATAATTTGATCAGTTATTTAAATCGCAAAATTTTGAATGTGTCCAAATATCTGTTCACAAATCTGAGTTTTGTAATGTAAAAATATCTCCTAAATGGAGAAAACCCATATTTGTGAAAAAAAACCTTTGGATACATGTAAAATGTTGTTAATATGTACTATTTAACACCATAATTTTATTGTAAAATAACAACAACAACAACAAAAAAAAAAGTTATAGGCAGAGTCGAAAATGATAAGCAGTCACTCATTGACTCAAATCTTCTTCTTCGTCTTATTAAGGATTTGTTACAAATTTCTCAATATTTTTATGGATTTTTTTAATGTATTTCTACCGACTCTGGTGGTCTCACGAAGACAATAAGATTTTCCGCTCGTCTCTCACGAGTCATTTTATTGAAAGCGAAAATATTGCTTGTAGAAAGATTAAATTTCCACCATCCATGTTCTCGTATTGCTCTAAACTTCAGAATACTCTCTTCACCTAGCTTCTAGTTGTTATTTTATCTACCGGACGCCATTAGCGGGAATTATAATTTACCAATAAGTGAAATTAAATAATGAATATACTTATTTAATTTTTATTTTTATTTTTACTTGTTGAATATCATGGTGGTAATAAAAATGTAAAAATGAAATCTTAAATGGATAGATGTGCCACAAAGTGACGACCAAATCTATTTATGAAAAAATATTTCAATACTGTGTTGGCCGTTTTTTATTATTACAGCTACACTCACCTACAGCATATTTTTTTAATGTTATTTCCCGTAGGATGAAAAATCCTGCGTCTGATAAAATAAATAATTTTAAAACATTTTGTCAAATGATCAAATTTGAAATATATTCAATTGAATTTTTACTTTCTTAAAAATATATGTAAAATAAGTCGGAATGAACATGTACTTTATGCATCTGTAAAATGACAATGAAATTTAAGAAAATGCCACTAGAACATAAAAAATTGGCGCAAACTATTGCTGAAGTAATATTAGTATTCAATAATTTTATATTTTAATTTAATTTCTATTTTTACAGGACTAAGCTGTCCGTTATTGAAATGAGAAGTCATATCATGGCAGAGAGGACTCGAACCACCGCTCGACGTTTTCCATGAGGCTACAATACGACTCAAATGTATTTTTTGGAGATACTTACATTTAAATGTGTCCTTGGAACAAAAAGTCCGTACAAAAAAAACAACCCGTCTTCACCCCCTGTATCTTATGTACCTTCGTCCATTTAAGATCTGGGTTCACTATAACTCTTCGGGAATATTAAATATGTGACTTATGTAATATGTTTAAATAAATAAATAAAAAATAAATTGGAAAGAGGCTTGGAAATACGTGCATGCAACGTAAAATCATACTCGCATTATTTGCAATTTCATGGTATCTGTTTTTGGATAATTTATTTATTTATTATAATGATATCGGTCAAAATAACTCGTACACACGATTTCAAATGTGATTTCAGTAATCATTTTTGGTTTTCACAGACTTAAATAAATAAATATCACTAGACCTTCCTTTAAAAAAAATATAAATATACAATTATTTTATATTTTACCCACGAATATCCTCATTTTTATTAACACATTAGAGCTAATTCACGTGTTTAGAACGTCTGTTGAATTCACAGCCTGATTAATGTAAGTTCACCCCCGAAACAATACAATCTAATTATTGTTTCCTCTACAACATCCATAACGTTCTACACAATAGGAATTATGGCGGAAGTAGACAGAGTTTGTTATTGTATGTGAGTCAATTAGTGTGACTTGAATTGGAAGGATCCTCCATCCAAGTGTCACGGTGCCTGGATATTGGACATATTCTGCCTAACAGTTTTGTGTACCTTCGTACTGTTCTTACACCCTGTATAATATATTATAAATAGGATGTATCAATAATATGCTAATGGTAGAGGGATGGAAAGAGTAATAAATTAATAAAAGGATTTTCAGATTAAGTATTCCATTTTAAAGTGATGGCCCAGGTATCCCATAGAAAAAATATCAAATAATTATACAATCAATTACATTGATTATTTTATTAATAGATTAATTATCATTACATTTCATATTATTTTATGACATCTCAATATATGGTAGATGAAGAAAAATATTTAAGTATAAAAATTAATATGAAAAATAACTATAAGCTAAAATAATAAAATGAAAAGGATATTTTCTGGCGTTTCTCGTGCATGTGATTATAATCCAGAATTCGGACCCAGCATACAAAAAAAAGAGTTTCTGCTCAATAAATGCTTCTTTATCTCACCAATAGATATCTCTAGTGAAAATTCTAATGTTTCATTTATAATGTTGTGAAAATGGATCATATATATATATCATCATCATCTTCTAAAGGCAGGCTTCTTGTTGTGTCAGCCACTTGTCTCTGTCAGTCGCCATCCTCTTGAGCTGCGAATAGGAGGAGACGTCCATGAGCCGCTTCAAATCCTGGAAGTATGAAGTTCTTGGGCGGCCTCTTGTTCGTTTTCCCAAGATTCTTCCTTCGAAGATGTTGCTAAGAAAGGTGCTATATATATATATATATATATATATATATATATATATATATATATATATATATATATATATATATATATATATATATATATATATATATATATATATATATATATATATATATATATATATATATATATATATATATATATATATATATATATATATATATACATATATATATATGTATATATATATATATATATATATATATATATATATATATATATATATATATATATATATATATATATATATATATATATTATTGAACTCCCAAGAATTTGTGTAATGTAGATGTCAATCATGGGTAGATTTGTTGAATGTTACACTTGTGTAAACTTACCACTTAAACCAGTTTATGACGGTCGTAAGCCCCGTAAATGTCTAGACTTCTATATTCATCTTCATCTATGATGCGATGTCAAAAAATAATGTGAAAAATAACTCATATACCATAACAGGTATATGGACACACTCAAAATGTTGCAAAATAATATTTTATTATTTCTAAGCACCTAGCACCTTACATAAAAATTAAAAGATGTGACTGCCACAATGTGACTGTCGAATCAAGTATTTTAAGATTGACTTTCGGTCTGGCGAGGCTGCCGTAACTTGTGTCATCCGGTGAGAATAGCCAACACGCAGGCAATAAGCCCAAAGGCCGTGTTAATCGGTAACCGCATTTCCTTTCCCTAGAATATCGGATTTCTCCATACAAAAAATACCTTTTAGAAACTATATCCCCGTCTTCAAATGTCCAACAACCAAATTTGAGACAAGTAATCTATGACAGAGCGCAAAAAAGTACGAATGATTATTTTATTTCTGTTCACGTATCAAGTAGAAACAAATAACCCCTTTTGAAATATAAAGACTTTAATTTTAAGAAATATCACTCCCTTTTCGGCATTAAATCCAGTCAAATGTTTAAAATGTACAACATCATGAAAAGGTCGTTTTCGTTAACAGTTATCCGTCAAACGTGTTGAAATGGACTAATGCCTTTTTTTTATTTACTCAAAGTGCGATTTACTTCCTTAACCTGAACGGAGCATTGGAGTCAAGTGGACTGATATGGCTACAGGTTTTACGCATCTTCAACCACCAAATAAAAAAATAGTATCTGGGTATTTATTTTTTCATGCGTAGGTACATACGTGCATCCTATCATTTCCTTAAGTAATTTTTTCGCCCAGTAAATTTAGAAAAGTCAAATTGAATACCGGAACAAAAAAATACGTTAATATTTGCTCATGGAGGAGATCTTTTAATTATACGAGTAGGTGTCTCAACTTGTAATGAAACATCGATCATTTATATTAAAGAACATGGCGTTTAAGCATCCTAAGGAACCAACGATTTGGCATTCGGCTGGCTTAAGTGATCAATTTATACACTTGTGTTACTTTCTCCATTCTGCCCATTATTTAACATCCATATTGCAAACATTTTAAGTACATATATATGGCATATGCAATGGTCTTGGAACCTTTCCGCCCGTTAGTACCAATTCAATAGATTTGGAATTATGGCTGATTGCGGCGCCAGATTCAAATAGAGTCAACGATTATAGCTTACTCCATTTGAAACTCTTTATTTAAAAAAAAACACTTATTTATTAGTGGCATTTACCAAGTAAATATTTAATGTCAAAACTATGGATAATATTTGACAAGAAAGTGATTGTACAATTTTATGACGAAATTTATTCACCCTATTTTTGAAAACTATTTTTTTAACAATGTGTAAAAATTTTCGATTTTCCTTATTTTCGTTTGTGTTTTCATAGAATTTATGTACATTGTTGAAAATAGTTTTTTTCTCATCATGAAAACTGATATTTTGGAGATTTTAAAACGCAAGCCTATGAACGTAATTGCGTGAACGCAGTCTATTTTAGTATTTAATATTGTTAAGTAAAAAAACAAATCTATATTTGACCTTGTATCAACTCAATCAATTAAACTCGGTTGACCCATCAAATAAACAGTCTAGTTGCGGTTTTTTTATGATTATCTGCTTCTAAGATCTAAGAAGAAAATTCAAAAGACTGTAAAAAATACCCGTTCAAATATTTTTCGTCATAAAGCTTGTAAAAAAGCTAACGTTTGAATTAGTTTGACGATAATGTTTGGTAAGGATGTTAATACATTTTTTTGGTAAACATATAGACTTTCTAAAGAAATTTTGAATGTAAGTCTTACCGAATGATTGATGACGCATAAGAGTATTCGTACAATCTCAAATAAAAACTTTTATAATAATACATTTTATACCATTCTTGCATACCTCTATGAATGTGTCGCCAACCGTCACTATTTTTAGATCCTGTTGATTCAAACCTTTGCGTGACAATTTTAAATTTCTTTATATAATTCCATTTAATGCAAAAATGATTAAATCGATTTCGCGGATATAGGGTGGTCCTTAATTTTGATAAAATAATATTAAAATCTCGTTTTGTATTTGTTTATTTGAACTTCATGTACAGAAAAGAAATAAGTACAACGCAATGGCAGGCTTATTGCTAAAAAGCAATATCTTACAACTAATAAAAAAAAAGACTAGTGATATTGGTCAAAACGTTTGATACCATATTATAGCTGTTTGCAATCACAGGGTAGATAGTACTTGAACATAAAAAAAAACATAAATGGAAAATTGATGATAATAAGGAAGGCATAGGAAAAAAGGTTAGGGAAGGAGGTAGAGGGTAAAACTAAGGGAGTAGGTTTGATGGACAGTTAGGATTCTAATGATAGATAGTTATGTCTCAGACATTTCTTAAAAGTTATTAGAGAAGGCGCATTTTTTTTACAAGTAGAGGTAATTCATTCCATAGTTGGGCCGCTTGGATAGAGAAGGAATTACTGAATAATGATGTGTTTTGGCGAGGATTATCATGTTGTTAATTATGCACATATATCATTAAGGCTATGTTCGCATACGGTTTTTGATAATATTGTTGAGTAGATCGTAACACGTGTCACAATATAATATAGTGATGGGCCATTCCCACTCAGGATCAATATCGATTTTAAAATTTTCTAAATTATTTTCATAAGCAAAATACCTCCATCGAAACACTAGCACATAAGTTTGAAACATATTGCATCATTGCGCGTGTACATAGTTTCAAAAGTTGGTAACAATGCCACTAAAACCAGGCGTTACCGCCGTTAGTTCCTAATACTGATTGCGTAAACGGGGTACGTAAACACTGCGATAACATGGGCCCCAAGTTATACGTTTCTGACGCTTGCGGTCGAAGCCAACTTGACGTCAAACAGTTCGTTTATATTGCAATCATAATAGTTCGGATTGCCTTGTGATTTTGTTTTTAGATTATTAGCCAATACTGAAAAAATGTAAAAACTTATTAGTCAAATACACTACCGTAGAACGGGGCTACTTGAACTTTGATGTGTTACTTGAGCCCAGTACAAAAAAAAATCTGTAATTGGTCTACAATAATGAACGTATCGACGTGATTCATTGTTTCCCTGACAGGTGACACTTATTGTCACGATACTTCGATCGATACCACGATCTAAATATTTTTTTTGTACTGGGCTCAAGTAACACATCAAAGTTCAAGTAGCCCCGTTCTACGGTAATTTAATTTTACATTGACATACCAAAGTCATAAAGTATTTTTTTACATTCATACTAAAGTGTCCCCAAATCAATTTGAAAAAATGTCAAATCGAAAAGATATATTTTTCCATATGTATTAAATAAATTCCATGTAGATCTTTCGACACACAATGGGAAATCATCATATATTTTTTTTCTTATTAAAAAAAAATTGTGGTAGTTGATATCATTTGATCACAAAGTATTGAGCCTTTTCCACAAAGTTACAATATACATTTTATATAGACACGAAAGAGTTGACCATAATTTTAAATATACTTTTACAAAAAATCTGATCGCAGTCGTATTTAATAATCACGTGAAGACCACAATGATACACCTACTCATTGCAGTTCTCTATTCACTATTACCATAAAAAAGACAAATGAATTAGAAGAAGAAAAAAAACAACGGACAGTCTCATAAAAAGGGTTATTGAAATAATAAGATACGAGTTATTCAGATGATGTGTTTTAAATAAAACGACATACGTTAAGACCACGTTTCTGTGACCACATTTTTAACTCGATCATCGAATTGGAAACTTCTTGGCTTACTTTGAACGTGACCACCAATATGTACAAAATAGATAAGATGGTCGGTGTTGAATTCATGTGGTTAGAATGGGTTCAGAGCAGCGCCAAAACACCATTTTACTTAAGTTCAACATAAATTATCTGTGAAGAACGTGATACCCTGTATTATTTAGAAAAAAATCAATAGATCATATTTTATAACCCCTAAACTAATCGAGGAAAAAACGGAATGTGGTGCATGTAGTCGAGTGTATAGATTTTTTTTCCGATATATGATTGCCTAGACGTGATCAGACCGATCAGTGGTTTAAAGAATAACGAAGACTATAAATACCATCTCGCATACAAAGTACGAACATTTCTTATACTTATTATAAAAATAGAGGCTCAAAAAGGTTTTTACAAAACGATGGTTCATTTTTCGTGAATATCACAGAAATTTCTTAAATGGTTGATAAATAACCTTATATGTTAATAGGAAACAGCACAGATAATACGATGATTTTTATGACATTTTTTTTAGTTTTAAATTTTAAATTTTAATACATTTTCTAGACATTTCTACTTTTAATACTAGTTACGCTGTTTCTATTCAATATAGAGACTAAGCCCTTGTGCTTGAAGAGGTACTTACATACATTATTTATAGTTTATACTTATGAATGATAAAATAGTTTTTTTTTTTTTATTTATTTCATGTGTGCGAGTCTTTTTAGATCAACACGTATAAAAGGTATTTTATTTATTTATTTTTGAATTTTAATATATATTTTTTTTAAATATCCCGGAAAACGGCGAGATGGTAGAAGTGTTAGTAGTAATAGTTGAGGAAATGAATTGAAGAATTGAAACTGAATCAAAAGGTATTTTTAACATATATATGCATGCATTTTTCTCTTTTTTTGTGTGTATATTAGGTTAAAATTGTTAAAAACAATAAAAAATGTATTAAAAAAGAACTGCATCGACAAGACACACAATGTGGCTTGGTGGGTTTTTGCAAAATATATTTTTTTAAATGTTAAACATTGTGAGTTAAATAAATGTATACAATTTTTGTGAATATAAAAAAAAACATATTTCTGAAACATCCTGTGATTAAATGCATTTTTATTTTATAATGAATTCGTTTATGAGGGCACCAAACAGCACGGTACGCGCCGGTGATACGGTGCTAGCTAATATCATTAAAGTTAACTATATTGTTAACATTTCAATAGTCCCAGGTTGACACAAGGACAAACAAGCAAAGGTGTGATGAATCGGGACGATTAGTCATCTTTAAAGGTGTCCCAGTTTATAAAAGACCTCCTCGCCAATCTTGTGCGAAAATCCTATTTTAGGGTGACTATGCGGATTATGATTGTGATTGTGGATGAAAAAGAAGTCGTTTGGAAGAACTGAAAGTCATTTATCAACTCTCAAGTGGAGAGGAATGCAAACTAATGGTCACGCTCGTGGAGGAAAAAAACATTTTAATTCATTGATATTTTTTGCGAACCAACTAAAAAAATTACAGTCTTACTATTTTTTGTTTTGAATATTGAAAGCATTTACTTTGTGGATCATATTGATATATTATTTTGAGAAATAAAAATACTTTGTTTTTTGATCCACTCACATTTTTATTAACAGCCAACTAGTTTCGGCAACAACCTATTGCCATCTTCAGGGTTTAATTTATGTCATTAATGCCAAACAAAAAAACAAAGTCTGTTTATTTCTCAAAATAATATTACTATTTTTTATTAATAATATTTCAATTGTACTTTTTTCTAAAGTAAGTACTACTGAGTACATTAAAAAAATACCTACAAGAGATGACGATAGCTATTCTTCTTGTTCTTCTTTTTATCCGCGTTGCTGTCCATATTGCTGAGGGCCGTGACCTTCCTCTTCCCATGTCCTTACAATAGTGTGCATTGCTGTCCTTCAGTACACCTCCGTCCTCAGCATAATATAATTTTTAACCTTCAATCTGTCACAATCTGTGTAATCCTTGGTTTGCTTTTTTCATGGTCAGGTTATATCCTCCGCTAGTATCTTCAACTAAGCATATCAGCTATAGCACAAGTCGGAGATAATTTGGTCCACATAGTTTAAGCAGGGTCTTCCTCCGTAGTTTTTAGCTTCATTCACGCCTTCCGCAATGTAAAAAGCAGGCCTGAGTGTCTTATATTATGTCCTATCCATTTGGGTCACTGTTATGCTACTTTATTTAATAAGCATCTAGACTCATTAGCCTCGTTGTTTTCTTTATATTCCGACCAATAAATCCCCAATGGCCTGTAGCATCACATCTCAAACGCCTCCGACCGCCCTCGTCTTGCCTGCCTGGTAGTCAATGTTTCGCTTCCATACAACTGTATGCTCCAGTCCAGAGTTTTAATTAAGTTTTTACCTATTTTTAACAAATATTATTAAATTAGAAATTCATGAGAAATTATAATTATTTGATGATTTAATTGATCTACTATCTTGATTGTGATCATTTCATCCATTCGATCATTAATAATTTCAATGATATAAATAACTTACTCTATATGAAGGTAGAGGTACCCATTTATCGCTTGAGGTCTTTTCGCGTTCCATCTTCAATGTGAACTCTAAGCCGCGAGCTCTGTAGAAATTGGTTCCCTAATAATTCTATCCCGCAATTATTACGCTAATATTCCGTAGCACAGTGTAAGTTAAGGAAGTGAATAGTACCTACCCATATAACGTATGTATGTGACCACGGAGACATCAAAAGCATTTGCGATTGTTACCCGCACTTCATCAGGTAGCGTAAACAATGGAATATTAGCGCTAAGATTAATGAACACACGCTGTTTGTGGAACAATTCAGAATCAGCTTCATTATCACCGTCATCGTACTTGTACTCCGGAAGATAGGCCCTTACTATGGGCTAAATGGACTGCAGAGAATGCTTCGTTTCAGCAGTTCTCACTGGCGTCATTACAAAGTAATCACTCTGCAAAATTGCATTCTCTCAGGCAGGATATCAATGTTGAAATAATTATTACATACATTTATTATTACTACACGTCTATATGTGTTTGGTTTACGCCAGCGTTATTATTAATATTTTCAAAATTATTCATATTTGTTACATTGTTGTCGAAAAACAAATTCAAAAAATATTGCAACTCTGACTTTTACAAAATATGATGGCATCACATTTATATATGTTTTATTTGTACTCATTCATATTATTTTTAGTGATAGATGACAATACTAGCCCAACGTAAGAAAAATTATATTCGGGTACTTCGTATGTGTGTAATTGACTTTTTCGTTCGTTTGCATTTTGTAAAGTTTATGAACTTATTTATTTTAATTATAGTTTCTAACTCCTAACAAAAATTAACAGTACGAGTGTAAAAGAAGATCGTCTGTATTCAGAAGATAATTTAATTGTCTTTCGAGCTGTAATGCAACATAATGACATATTATTTATTTTTGAAAATTGAATAAAAAATATTATGTATGGCATGTGTACTTTTTTATTTGAAGTTAATCACTTTTTTTTCAGAATTTGTTTGGTAAATAAAAAAAAATATTGGAGGGGCGTAGAGATTTTTAATTTGTTACAGTGGGGCATGGTAAAAATAAGGTTGGGAAACATTGGTTTACACGATCCACTTATTACATGCATATTATTACGGGTATGTTTCAATGGTGTCTTATAAACACCAGGTACGCCTACGCGTAATTATGACTATTATAATATCATGGTAAATTTACGTTATTTGGCCGCATTAATTACCTCGCAATACTTAATTGAATAAGATAATAAATTACTAAGACAATCGCTTTCTACAAAAAAGTCCTCTAGTACTAGATATATTTTTTAATATTAATCTATTCGTGATGAATTTCATAACCCCACTGGCCAATTCATATCTTTATTTCGTAACTATTTATGTTGAATATGCATACGAAGACAAAAATAACCAACCATCACGCTGCTTTCTCTCAGGGGTAGGCAGAGAGAATTGACCGCCACATTAATATGGCATTGCACACAATATTTGCCTGTTCCACAGACCACATTCTAGTATTTGAAATATTTGATCATGCCAAATTTTCCTCTGCCGTCCTCTGCTTCTATTTCCAACTACATTCGCCTCATAATTTTTTTTCGCTGTTCTTAACAAACCATCTCAACACACACTTTTTAAAATTTTATCGATAAATCTTAATCCAGCCTTCTTTTCTTATGGTATACAGGATATATAGAATTAATCAAATAGAAATAAAATTTGTTGTGTACACTAAGTACTTTTTTTAAAATTAATATTTTGCTTAATAAATACCACTATTTCTTAAAATCTACTAAGACACGTGTTTCAATGCATTCCGCATCATTTTAGAACACCCTAATTTTATTATTTTAATCTTCGTCATTTTCATAGGTGTTTGAAAATGATGCGGAACGCATCGAAACACGTGTCACAGTAGATTTTAACTAATAGTGGTTTAACTTAGTAAAACATTATTTGAAAATGGATAGATTTTACCACAAAGTGACTGCTGAATCAATTAATGTAAATACACTAAGTACATTGGTTGGGAATAACACTGTAGGTACTATGTAATATAACAAACAAAGATACAAAGTAATACAACATCACGAAATCAAAAATGTATACAAATTTGTTAATTTATTTTCATAACGGATGAGGCGTGAGGCGCCACTAGATTGTTTAGGTCAGCCGATGTTTATATTTATTAATTCATTCATTCCCTTTGCACGAAAATCTAAACAAGCGACATCTTGTAAATGTACAGAAATTGTTGACATGATTAAAATAAATGTGTCGACGTCCATACAAAGTGAGCCGTAATGTTGAAAGGGATTTTGAAATCTAACATATCCTCTAGTCCTCAAATGTAAACACAAAGGCACTTTGATCTTTCATCAGTGCCGTTATATTTTGATTTCTGCCTTTATTTTTATTTTATTTATATAAGTACTTGATCATTTATAATTATCTTGTTTATATATTCTCTTCGGTATATATTTTTTGTGGGTCCAAATACTTGATTACGATCAACAAAAAAAAGGATTTCTAAAATGGTCTTGTCAAATAGTTTTTAATGTAACAAATAAAAAGTTTTTTTTTAATATTATTCTTTAAAATCTCAACATAAATGAAGAAGAATATGAATGTCCGGGCATTTACGGGCCTAACGTCCGTCAAAGGCTGGTTTAGGTGATCATTTTACACACGTGTAAAATTCATTAATTCAACCCATGATATACAACCACACTACTAAAATTCTCGAAGGTTCTATATATATATGACCCAATTGTATAACATTATACGAGAATCACTAGAATTATCACGAGAGACATCTATTGGTGTAAAAATAATATGAAAAATACCTCTTATTATTGGAGATAATCCGAATTTGGACACACTCAAAATGTTGTTAAATAAACATTTTAACATTCTTAAAGTATAATATCAGATTTTAAAATTCAAAAAAGATAATTCTCGAAACAAATTTTCTTACTGAAGCTCTTAATTAAATAAAGAAACACGGTGTACATAAATATCTACGATAAATCTTACAAACGGCTAAATTTCACATTGCATTATTTCCAAACAAAACATTTTCGTAATATTTTTTTATATAAGCGGCATAAAATTTTTAAACAACCATTATTTTTTCAGCTCACGCAATACAAAAAAATTATATGGAAGCGTGTTGTGTGCCGCTATATTGTTATTCCGTCGTCCCTATGCATTGTTTGGTTATACAGCGTGCGTGCTATTTTTTTTACACTTTTGTCCTCCCGAAAACAGGTCAACACACTAAAATGTGGAATAAACCACTGCTAATACGCCATTCCTTCCGCGAGAGGATAAAACGCCACAATAATTTATCCTGGCTTACATTTTGAACTTAACATATTATGATCTTCGGTGATACAGTAAGACCTCGATATAATGGATTATTTGCGGGAAGATGGAGGCCGTTAAAGCTGAAACTCCGTTAAGTATTAATAGATTTGAAATAAATAAAAATCTAGTGGTGTCAAAAGTCTGCGTAATCGGAGGGCATGTATGCATGTATTCATATCTAAATAGTTTTCATTTTAAAAAAAAAAGTTTTTTTGATTTATTTAAACCACTGCTACTACTACTACTACTACTACTACTACTTCTACTACTACTACTACTACTACTATCAAGCCGTTTCCCCGCAGGGGTAGGCAGAGAGGGTGGAATGTCATACTCTTCTTTCCTGACATACACTCCTCGCTTCCTTCACATCCATCCGTCCAATCATACATGCCCGACTATTATGCAAACTTCTAATTCAACAAAACGAAAGACTTCTAATACTAATTCATCGTCTACCAATATCGATGATAGATAAATATAGGAACTTTGTTTAGAGTTTGTTCTAATCGTTGGTAACGCTATGGTGTTTTGTACGTCTCTAGCTTGTAGGGCTTATGCTATAAGTAGATATTTTTTTAGAGTTACATCAATAAAAAATCAATATTGGATCCATGAGATTAAATTTCACGTAACCATCACATCGAATCCATAATGTGCACTATGCACCGTCAGAAAGAGAAGAAAAAGAATCAAGAAATTCATACATCGTTTTACAATATACAACCAAAATTCATGTGTGAATTAAATTATAAATTTTAGGTAATGAATATAAATTTGGATGTGGCGTATTCGGGTTGATGTGCGAAATTGTCGTCATTGGTTTGATTCACAGTGATTAGAAAATTATTTAAAAAATACATTTTTACTATCCAAGTGTTTGTGGTTTCATTTCATGTTATGTACATTCCTTATCCTTAGTATCCTGCTTATAGGACAGCATCTTCAATACAGCCTTTGCAGGATTGTCTTCTTCCTCAGCCTTCTCCACTGTTGGATATACTATTACTACAGGGTCCGCCAAATAACTTTTTTTTTTTGAAAATGCTATAAAAAAAAAACTACTGAATATTTTCTCAAATTTCTTTTTTTATTTATAAGTACAATCCTTCCGGTTAATAATGGAAAATAATTTCATTCAAATGGCTGCCTCGGCTGGCCATGCAGTAGCCTACACGATCGGTCCAATTTTTAAGCACATTATCGATTGTGTGCAGCTGTATTTCACCAATGGCTTCACGAATATTGTCCTTTAAAGCGTCAATTGTCTCTGGCTTGTCGGCGTAACATTTATCTTTGAGGGCACCCCACAAATAATAGTCCAACGGTGTCAAATCGCAGCTCCGAGGTGGCCAAACGACATCAGCTCTGCGGCTGATAATGCGATCTTCAAAAACAGGGCGCAAAACATCGAGTGTAGCTTCGGCTGTGTGGCACGTAGCGCCGTCCTGTTGAAACCAAATGTTGCCAATATCCTCCTCTTCAATTTTTGTGAACAAAAATCCGTTCAACATGGCCCGATAACGATCGCCATTGACTGTAACGGCCACTCCTTGCTCATTTTCAAAGAAAAATGGCCCAATTATGCCTCTGGACCAAAATCCGCACCAAACAGTGACTCGTTTTGGGTGTACCGGCTTTTCAATGTATGCGTGCGGGTTTTCTGTGCCCCAAATACGACAATTTTGCTTGTTTACATACCCGCCAAGATCAAAATGAGCTTCATCCGAAAAGATGATTTTTTTGGCAAAATCGGCATCTTCTGTAAGTCGATCGCAGGCCCACTCAGCGAAGCGAAAACGCATTGGATGGTCAGTTGGCTTCAACTCCTGAACCAATTGGACTTTGTATGGCGTCATACCAAGGTCTTTATGCAAAATTCGTCTCAATGATGTCTCCGAAATGTTCAATTGTTGAGAACGACGGTGAATTGATGTTGATGGCGCTTCACGCACACTTTCTGCCACAACATCGATATTCTCGGGTGTACGCACTGTTTTTGGCTTTTCACGCTTTGGTTTATCGATGAGGATGCCAGTTTCTTTCACTTTTTTCACAAGATAACGAACATACGGAGCTGACGGTGCTTCTCTTCTTCCAAAAACCGTACGCAATTTTCGCACACATTCTGCAACATTACCATGATTTTCAAAGTAATGTCGCAATATTTCCCAGCGTTGTTCAAGCGTATACACAACCATATTCGCTCAGCGGAAGGATAAAACTAATTATCTGTCAAATCAGACATGAGCTAAGTGTTACCATTCACGAAATAAGCACTAGTTGAAAAAAAAAACTTTAGATTGCGGACCCTATATTACTACTGATCGCTTTCCGCATCTGCTGGTATATAAGGCATTGTATATTTTTATGTCAAGTATATTTAAACATAATATTTATTGATTCGGCATTAACTTTGTGGAATGACATGTTTATTATTATTTTTAAATTAAACACTTGCATATAAGTACCACTAAGTTTTATTTATATATACGACTAGTTTCGAAAACTTACAGATGTTTTCATCTTCTGGTAAAAATTAAATTAACCAGTTAGTTTCAAATTTTACCAGAAGATGAAAACATATGCAAGTTTTCGAAACAAGTCGTATATATAAATAAAACTCATTAAAGTAGTATGGGTATTCAAGTGTTTAACTTAAAAAATATATATTTTAATACTGACATTCAAATGAAGCACAGGGGTGATTGATTACCTTCATTTAAGATACTATCAAGATAACACTGCGACAATACGATGCAGTGCCCTATGCACCATTGGATGTGGATATGAGTAAGAATGAATGAATGTTTAAATAAAATTTAGGTATAATAAGAAATAGTCATATTTATTTTTATAAATATTGAATTAATTTTTAAACAAGGAAACCATTCCACTATTTTTTGTTATATTTTAGTTTTTTTTACTTGGTAACTCGTGGAGCTTACCTACCGTGTAAATGGGAAGTTCAGTATATTTGTTTAAATCAATGCCCACAAGGATAAATAACGAATTCAAATTTACATAATCTGAGCCATCTAATGTGTCGGTTAAATGGTTCGGTATATTTATTGGATGGTAATTTGTACTCCATGCATAAATACAGTAAAGATAGAATCAATACAATAACTATCATAACTTCAGTAGATACAGCGATAACATCTTGATTTACTTATAGTACGCTGGATTCGGAAATAAACAAAACACGCATTTTTTCGTTCAATAATACAATTTATACAATAACGTATAACCACTTGGAATAATCTGATTTGATTGAACATGTTATTTCAACCTGTTATCTGTAAATATTGTATGGTATAGGATATTATTTATAAACTGTTGTACATATATTTTTACCAGCAAAAAAAACACACATCTTACTTTATGAAATTATATCCAGCCACGCATTGCTGTGGCTTACTCTGATTAAATAGAAAAGAAATAAATAAGAAAGTATGCATTACTAATAAGATGTAATTTAGTAAAACAATGCTTGTGAACCAATAAAATATTAATCTTTAAAACAATTCAATCGAATACATTTAAAATGTAAAGTAACACCACCCATCAAGAAATATGCTGTCCGCTAAAAGCAATGTTCAGAATTGCGTATGTTCCTATTAAGTTCAACAGATGGCGCTGCCATTTCGTACAACATACTGTTTAATCGATAATAGGTGTCATTACCTGTGACATGTTTTTACGTGTCACAGGTAATGACACCTATTACAGGTATATATGTGATAGAATGCTTCTTAATTTGCATTGACTTATCTGAGACTTAATTAAAATTATATAGTTAATTAATTAGTAAGGGTCTACAAAGAAAAAAACTATGGTGTTTGTTTGGGCTCGCGAATCGAGCTTTTATTAAGAAATATACAGCTGCTCATTTCATATTTTTAAATCTTGATAATTGATAATTATCTATTTTTCCAATTCTATATTTAAAATATTTTAGAAGATTTTTTTTTATATTTCAAAATTAATTGAACCATTCGGATAAAAATAAAATAAAATATCTATTCATTGTAAGCTCGGCCATAAGAAACGTCACGAGTAAGTTCGAATTAAATATTTCAACGTAATCATGAAAGGAAGGGCGTCTTTGGAGCATAAAATTATCCCTTTCCTGGTATTGTAGTCGGTGCCCAGAGCCTGATTAGGGTAGCTAGCCTACCAGGAAATAAATCATTCAACCACCACCCTTACGTAAACACATATTTATTCACTTTACTACTTTGAATTAAGCCCAAATTCGTCGAAATACGAACAAAAAACGACTATTTTAATTCATTCTTAAAATCTTACAAATCAATTAGAAAACACATTTTTAATACTCTCCTTATCATTCATAGATCATTTGGTGTAATTCCACTTATAAATTCTACTTTGCGACGCAAGTTTCAGAATAATCATTCCCTCATCAGGACAACTAAAGAGTAACTTAACTAAATTTGAAAATTATAACTATGTATAATATGCATGAATTATTAAAAATATTTATTAACCTTTCCGGAAGTACAATAATTGATGTCGACTTTCTCTTGAGTGGGTTCTTTTAACATGAAATAGATTTTTTTACACGAAAAATATGTATTATGGAAAAAAGAAATTAAGGTTTTTTTTTTTAATTATTTCCAAAATTGTTTTTTGAAATATGGTTTTGGTTATTAGTTGTGATGCAATCATATTGTTTGCAGACGTATACAGATAAATTAACAAATAATATAACTAACTAACTAACTAACCATCACGCCGCTTCCCCGCAGGGGTAGGCAGAGGGAATCGAACGCCACATCACTCTGTCTTTGCAAACATTCTTTGCCTCTTCTACATTCATGCATCTCCTTATACGTACCCGACGATTATTACGACTCCTGACCCGGCCGCTTTCAAGTATTTGACATACCTGATTGTGCCAAGTTTTCCTCGGTCGTCCTCTGCTTCTTTTTCCAACTACATTCGCCTCATAAATTTGTTTAACCGTTCTTTCTTCACTCATACGCTCCACATGTCCAAACCATCTCAACACACCTTTCTTAATTTTATCGATAATGCTTATCTCAGCCTTACATTCTTTTCTTATTTCATCATTCGAACATCTATCAAACATCGTTTTGCCACACATTCGTCTGAGGGATCGCATTTCGACTGCATTCAGTCTGCTTTCATCCTTCTTTTGCCAACTCCATGCTTCGCTTCCATACATAAGGGTTGGAACCAGAACTCCATTGTGTACTGCCAGTTTAGCTTCCGCTGATAGATTTTTATTTGCTAAAACTGATTTTAGTGCACCATTCACTATGTTCCCAGCATTCCCAGCAAATAATATACCTTTTTCTTTGTCAATTCATTAAGTTGAATTATTTTCTAATTTTTATAATAGATGTTATTATGTCGATGGCGTCTTAGTAGAACAGGTGGAAAAGTTTAAATACCTGGGTGTGGACCTGTGTGGTCAAACGGATCTGCGATGCTAATGTGGGGCCAAAGGCTGCAGCCATTTCAGGATGCCTGAAAAATTCTATATGGAAAAATCCTGAGATGAAGATCGGCAGCAAAATCAATATACACAAAACTTGTGTCTGACACATCATGACGTATGGAATCGAAAGTAGAGCGGATACCGTTGGCAAAAAAAACGCGCTTAGAGTATCAGAAATGAAAACTGTAAGAAGCATATCAAGCAAGCGTCTTCGAGATAGAATAAGAAACGCCAGGATCAGGGAAATGTATGAGATCGAAGATGTCGTTAGGTGGGGAAAGCAACGAAGGAGACAATGGTATGCGCATGTGAGGAGAACGGAACCATCCAGACTCCCCCCCCCCCTACATCGCACTGTACGGCCAACCCCATGGTAAATGACTCCCGGGCAGACCATCAAAGAGATAAATCGATAGCTGGGGATCGACATCGCAGGAGGCTAATCCCTCTTAAAAACAAGGCACAAGACCTACACCAAGAAAGAAGAAGAAGAAAAAGATAAAAATACTAAAATTTCTTGCATAATTCTTGGTTTACAATATCCATGACCTTTGTAGATCTTTACAAAATTAAAGTTTTATTTTATTTTTTAATCTAACATTTATTTGTTAAATATACATACAGATATATTTACTGTATACAATCATTTAAAAATTCATAACTATAATTAACTTTTATTTTTTGAGACTTACAAAGCCACCTTATGTGTCTTGTCGGTGGAGTGCTTTTTACATACGTTTTATTTTTTTAATTATTACTATTTTACCTCACATAATATACAAACAAAAAAATAAAAATAAAAACTATATTACAATTTCCATAGCAGGTACTTACTCTTAGTAATGTTAGTTTTCCTTCCTCAGAGATCTGCGATACACGCTGGAGCCATTGCATTAATTGCCCTGTACATTAAATCTCTTGTGACGAGAAAACCAAAGAAAACTAATCAAAAGAAGCCAGACTTTTGACGGACATCAACAGGTCTTCCGTTCCGCTCGAAGAATGTTTTGGATCGCGGTGAATATTGTTCACCTTCATTACAGAGAATTTAATATGATGACAATGTCTTATGATAATTCTTTTTTAATTACGTAAATTAACCAGTTGCCTGACATATATAAATAGAACCAATTCGGGGATAAAATAAATGTTCTAAAAAAATTATTTATGGAAAGATTTATATGTAGCGATTAGTCATTTTTTCTTATTTCATTTTTACCTTTTGTTTTTTTTTTATATTTTCTCATTTGTTAAATTTTTTCATTTTTTATATTTTTTATTTGTTTATTTTTAATATGCTTCTTACCTTATGTTTTTATCATTTATTTTCTTTTAAATATGCTTCTTATTCCTATTAATTATACCTGTTTATTGTTGTTATATTTTGCCATGTATTAGTTTTGGTTATTAAAAAAAAAACTTTTTTGTTACTTTATTATTTGTGTTCCAGTCTTGTTAACCTTAATCCCATGTCCCAAAATGAGAAATATAAATTACTCATCGGGAATATTATATGCATATATGACTTATGTATGTAATATGTTTTGAAAAAATAAATAATTAATTATCACGGATGCATTAACCACAACGTTACGTTCAAAATGTACATACGTTTCATATGTAATTATTTATTGATTAATGTTTTAATTTTTAACCTTATTTTCATTTTATAGCTTTGAGTAATAGGCGTTTCCTCAGAGTAATGTGTGAAATAATCTTTGTATGATAGAATTAAAAATAAGGATATTATTTTATTGACATCTCAACATAGACGAAGAAGAATATAGAACTCTGGGTATTTACGGTGCTTACGACCGTCATAGGCTGGTTTGAGTTTTCACTTTACACGTGTAACATTCACCAATTCTACCCATAATTGACAACCACACTACTCAAATTTAAAAAAAATTCTATTTATATGATCCAGTTTCAAAACATTGTATTTGAATCACTAGAATTATATCTATTGGTAAGCCCCGTAAATGCTCAGACTTCCATATCCTGCTTCATCTTTGTTGAGATGTTAAAAAATTTATACGATGAATAACTTCTGTGATTGGAGATAATCCAAATTTGTGAACAAGTATTTGGACACATTCAAAATGTTGTAAAAATTAAGATATTAGAAAATAATGTAAGCTAAAAATAGGGATAGTTAAAAATATTAGGAAATGTTCTTCAAGGAGGTTTGGACATATGGAACGAATGGAAAGCGAAGGCTTGTTTCAGCAATATATATTAATCAAGCCCTAACGCTGCCGTTAAGATTTTAATGTGTACATTATTAAGTTCCATTCATACCTTTCAAGTACATGTTTTTTTAATCTGCATCTCTTTAAACAATCATCGCACGCCTCTGATAAACCTATTTATTTAAAAATTGTGTGCAACGACATGTTGGATACGATCACAACAATTAATAAATCAAAAGCTATCTTAAATCTTAATTACATTCACTTCAATGTGGTGTTTAATCTTGCTTTTGTACATTTATTCGAAGTAGTCAGCAAAGTTATTTAATTAAATTTATTTAAAGCATTCATTTATATGCCCTACAAATATACTCCTGTGTTTCACAACAACGCCTTAAGGGGAGAGTCCGTTGATCCTATTTTGAATATATTTACTTTTAAAATTTGTGAAGTGTTGTGATAAGCTGATAAGTACCTTTCCAAATACATTTTTTAGTTTATCAAAACCACGGATGCCACAGAAAGATAACATGATCCGAAGACATGATCTAGGTGACGTTGTATATGATAGAAGGACCTTTAACCTTTAAGGACCATGGGGAGAGTTAACTGTAGCAGTCCATGGGGAGAGTTAACAAAGATGATAAGTTGGCATGGAATCAGGAAGAAGAAGATTTATATATGAGAACATCTGTAGTTTTCAAAACTAGTCGTGTTTACACAAACTCAAAAATTCACACAATAATTACTTTATCAAAAAACAGGATAATAAAAATATGTATTTTTTATTCTTTTGATTCCTTATATTAAATGGAATTGTTTTTTTTCTAAAACTATTTCAAATGACTATTTACATATATTACATATATTGTATATTTGAGCCAATATTTACTTATTATTTATCGATTCAGCATTAACTTTGTGGAATGAATGATTATTTATTTAAAAAAAATTAAACACCTGTATAATATCGTTTTACTTTTCACCTGTATATGAAAACATGTTAGTTTTCTAAACTAGTCGTGTGTAATGAAATAAAACTCATTAAATGGTATTTCAAAAGTGTTAATTTAAAAAAAAAACATCTACCACAAAAAAGTATTCTAATTGTTGACATTTTCTGTAATCATTATCGACCAAGTGGGTGTATCAGGTTTTGTATAAATACCTCATTGTGATTGCGAGATATTGAGGTCTCCACTCTTAATTTAAATTGTTGAAATTCTACGATAACGTCTTAATAAGACCATATAAACGATCCATTTAGATCATTTTCAACCACAAATGATGATGTCGTTAGAATAAATTAAATTTAGACGTTCATATCTGAAATTTATACAATAATGTATAACAGAGCGCTATCCCTTTTCAAATTTGAATTGAAATTGCGGAAGCATAAAAATTAATGAAAGGCCCTAAACATGCTGTCCCTGTCGGCAGCGAGTAATTAAGCGTTTTAATTTTGGTTATGGCATTCGAGCATTAATGATATATCATAAGAGATTTTCGGTATTTTCAACACCCACCCAAAAAATAAACACGATATTTAGTTGTTCAAATAAAAGATTTTCATTGTTTTCTGCACTTATCCGAAGAATAAACATGATATTTAGTTGTGTGTTCAATTGAAATAAAAAAGGGATTCTAGAATTAGTGATATATCAAAAAACATTTGTAGCATTATTAACACTCACCCTAAGAAAAAAACACGATATTTAGTTTTGTATTTCATTTAAAAAAATAGGACATTCAAGCATTAATTAAATATCGAAAGATATTTTTGGTATTTTCAACACCCACCCAAAAAATTAAAACAATGTTTAGTTGTTCAAATAAAAGATTTTCATTGTTTTCTGCACCGATCCGAAGAAAAGACATGATAATTAGTTGTAGGTTTAATATAAATTAATAGAAGATTCAAGCATTAACTCAAGTATTTTCAACATATTATCGAAGAATAAACACGATATTAAGTTGTGTGTTTAATTCAAATTAAAAAAGCATTCAAGCGTTAATGATATATCATAAAATATTTTCAGTATCTTCAAAACCAACTAGAAGAATAAACTGAAATGTAGTCGTATGTTTAATTAAAATTAAAGATATTAATTTTTTTCAACACCAACACAAATAATAAATATCATGTTCAGTTGTGTGTTATTTTAAAATTGATAAAAGTTATTTGTGATATGCGTAAGAGTTCGAATACTATTTCGTAACATTTTTACAAATTTTTGGTAAGGATCTCATTAAATCAATTTAACTTAATTGTCCGCGTCTGTAGTGTAATGGTTAGCGTGTTTACCTACCATGTTGGTGGTCCCGGGTTCGATTCCCAGAGGGAAGGGGGGGGGGGTGAAACTAAATATTAGTGATTTCAAACTCTAATATTTGTGAAATATTGCCCTGGACTGGTCCCTGAAGTGCAGGAGTAATCACCTTGCCTTCAAGTAAATAACGATCAAAATTACACGTCAAAACGATGCAGTGCCCTGCGCACCATTGGGTGGGAAAAGGGGTTAGAAGAAGAGATGGTAACTTTATTAAATCACTTAACCAAGCCTATGAGAGATCACAAGCCCTGTAAATACCCAGACTTCCACATTCTTCTTTATCTATATTGAGATGACTAAAAAAAAAATTAAAATATATTACGAGATTGATATTATGCTCGATTACGACTTATTTTTTAGATAATTAAAGTAATTTGACTATATTTTCAATGTCATAAAGATCATATAAATATTTATGCATTCAAAACACTCAAGACAACATGCTGATATCCTTATTTCGTATTCATTAAAACTAGTCATGAGAAGAAAAAAACACCATTATTTTTTGCACGTTTCAATGTCATTGTCGTTAACAAGACTATTTACTTGTACTTTTAAAT
The DNA here is from genome assembly GCF_059751285.1 of Brachycentrus maculatus. Classification (NCBI taxonomy): domain Eukaryota; kingdom Metazoa; phylum Arthropoda; class Insecta; order Trichoptera; family Brachycentridae; genus Brachycentrus; species Brachycentrus maculatus. The sequence continues at coordinate 68,903 of NW_028280816.1, forward strand.
AGCGTCATAATATAGTATAAAAATATACGTTTTTATTTGCATTGAAAAAATACCCTCCGAATAGATTAATCGAATTAAAGAGCATTTACATAATTATTATTCTTATTTTAATTGCCTTAGTTTACTGAATATTAAAAAGTGTTTTTTGTATCAGTTTTTTACTATTAATGCAATGGGAATATTACTGAAATATCATTTTAGTATTCATCGCATAAAAACGAAATGACTGTATACAATTAAAACAATTTATCTGAACATAAATTGAATTTGGCAAAACATTGATAAATATATGTATAACCGTTTTAAAAATATATACAAAATATACGTATTAGTTACTATTTTTTCTTCTTTAACCCCTTATTAGCACTTCAATGGTGCATAGGGCACTGCATCATATAAACACAGTATTATCTTGATCGTTAACACATGAAGGAAATTTCAGCAGCCCTCCGCTTTAGGTACCAGTCCAGGGTAAAATTGAATGAATATTAAAGTGAAAAAATTAATTTTATTTATTTACCCCCCTGGGAATCGAACCAAGGACCTCCAGAATGGTAGCCGAGCGTGCTGACCATTATACTAACTATAACTATAGTTTACACATTTTCACACATAGGTCTGACATGCACTAGTGCACTAGTGCATGTCAGACCTCGGCTCTTAATGCATGTTTGTTCCGCAACCTCCTAGTGTATGTTGGTCCTTGGGTCGACCAAAATCACTAGTGATAAACATTTTTTTTTCTTTATTTAAAATTCTTTTGCATTACATAAATTCAAAAACAAAAAATATTTATAAAAAATAAAAATGAATACAAAAAAGATCCCACAAAGGCATGGCCTGTGTGTGGGTATACAAAATAAATAGTCATAGTACAGGGTATAAGGGTATAGGTTTCTAAGTATAATTAGTTAATACAAAATACAAAAAACTTAATTTAAAAACAAAAAAAATACTTGACTCTCAGTGAGCAATTTTTTATTATTATTTTTTTTAATTAAAACTTAAACATAAAAAGATGACAAAGTAAAAAAGTAAAAAGCTAGCGATCATGTGCTAAATGAAAAAGGAACTTAAATCTGTCTCTTTTATAAATAATCTAAGCAAATTTTTAAATTTACACGAACTTAGGGAATTAACATCTAACAAATAGTCTTTGTGGAATAAGTTGAACACTTTTGGAGCTATGAAAAATGAGTGTCTTTGCGCAAGTCTGGATTTACAAAAAGGGATTTCTAATAAATTATTAATTCGTTGGCTAGATCTATTATTATTTTTAGGAAATAAATGTTGGCGCAAATAAACATATTTTAGACACTGTTGGCAATAGATTTCTCGTAGCTCCAAAAGTTCGGCTTCCTGAAATAATTGGTTGGAAGGAAAAGTAGAATTTTTTTTAAGCATGATTTTAATAATAAGTTTTTGGACTGTTTCTAAAGGCTTTAAATGAATATTGCATGCTCCCCCCCATCCAATTATTCCATAACAAAGAGAAGACTGTACAAGTGCATTATAGACCATTTTGTTGGTTCTGTAGTTTTGAGTGTGTGAATAGTACTTTGGTGATGACGGATAGTATTGTTTGCATGCGATAGTGATTGTCCTGACGAAGAGACATGAACGTCTCGAAACCGATAGACATAAAAATCTCAGTGGTTATACGCTAATATTACTAAAAAAATATATAAAAGTTTAAAAGTTTATATATGATTAGTTTTACTCTAAGTCATCATTTACGCATATTCCCTTTTGTTGTAGAAAAACATTTTTTTCTCTTGTACATTAATAAAATTTATATTATAAAATAATATATTATGGAAATCAGTTAACCACCGTTTTATTACGGCACTTTATTTTACAATCAATAAATACCTTTAAATGTAAAACAAAGGAAATAATTATACATATATTTTACTGGTCTTATAAGTTCTTGGTTTGTTATGTTAAACCTGTTGTTTTATGAGCGTTGCATTTACGGACACGTTAATTTCTTCAGCATAAATGTTTACCTAGATACCAAAAACTATAACTTTTTTAACTGCCGTCCAGTAACAATGTTCTAATAAGTGTTTGCTTTTAAATGGTATCTTCTCCTATAAACAGTTTTATCATAAATATTATCCATCAATTAAACAGGGTCAAGAATCTTATAAAATATAGGCTAATTTATTACACTTTTGTTTAATTCAGTCAAAAATATTCTGCTTACTAAAAAGAGAAAAAATACTCTCAAAATTAAAAAAGAAGGATATGAAATTCTGGGCATTTACAGGGCTTACGATCAGTTATAGGCTGGTTCAGTGATCACTTACACACGTGTTTCATTCACCATTCTACCCATGATTGCCAACCAAACTACTCAAATTTTGTAAGTCATAAATATATGACCAATCTTACGACGTTCCATGATTGAGTTTACAACAGCCATCTATGATTAGATTTAGAAAGCTTTTATTTAGCAAATGCCGTTTTATTTGTTTGCAAGTTCTAAATCTGTATTATTTGACATACTGGGAAGCACCTGTAAACATGATTTTTTATTTTTATGAAGCTTATGTTTTGACCAGTAATTCAATTCACAACATTTGAATGTGTACAATTGCTTCATCACAATGTTACGAGATAGGTCATATATATATGACTTCCAAAATTTAAGTAGTGTGGTTGTCAGTTATGAACTCACTTCCAAACATTAGTTTTGGTATCAGGACTCCGTTGTGGATCAATATTTTGTATAAAATATCTATTGATAAGACTGTTAGTTTAATTTTATCTAATAAAATAAAATCCGAACATTATATTATGTTTCCTTCATTAAGATTTTTTGCAACATTTAGGAGTTTTTTAAATCACATTTATTTAAAATAACATTTTCATATGGTGTATGAAGCGCGTGGAAGTTTTTGGTATCGTAAGGGAAGGGTAATTAACTATAACCTAACTAATTATTATTTCAATGTTTTAGAATTAGTACATAAACCCTGATTATGACAAAGTTACTGTCGAAACCGGTTGGAAAAAGTGTACCAATAAAAAGTGGTTAAAACAGAATTGTTTTATTTTATAAAGTTTATAAAATGTGCCACAAAGTATCTGCGAAAAACATCCAAGAAAAGATTTTTTCATTATCCTACTTACATAATGAACATTAACTTGATGAAAAATTTATGTGAAACATGAGGTATTATTCTTCCCTGATACATATGAAGTAAACATGTATCCGAACAATAACGGGAAACTACATAATGTACATTAATATCACCAAGTTTCTTAACTAAACAGGAGTATTTTAATAGCTCAAATGCTAACCCGTTAACGGCTTTGTCCAGCTTTAGGTCACCCCGGGGTCATATTTAGAAAAATGGTCAACTCGAGGGCTATTCCGGAATAGTAAATATGTAAAATGTACATAAGTACATACACGTGTTTCCGTGTATCAAACGAGTAAACAAATTGTCTTTTATATTAGGAAAAGTGTCACGTCTAACCCGTGGCAATGAATTTTGTGAATGTCCTGCATACAATTGTTTGTCTTCGAAATGACCTTGGGATCCTAGAAGAATTAGTGAACATATTTTATGATTATCACTCTGTAATCTTTGCGTTACAAAAAAATACACATTTATAATAATACTAGTACTTTAATCCAAAACTTCCCACCACGCCGCATACCGTAGGGGTAGGCAGAGAGAAGAGTACGCATCACAAATCTGTCTTTGCAAATAATAATCGACTGTTCTACACTCATGCATTTTCCATACTTTCCTATGTTTTAACGAGTTAATAAAGGTTTTTTGCAAATAAAACCTCACTAATTTCAACTATAGATGTCGCTGACGATTTAGAATATAACAGAACTTCTCAATTGAATCAAGAATATAACAGAAATTGAGTAATGTGGTTGTCAATCGAGGGGAAAATAGAAGCTAGTTATGCATTGTATAAAGTGATCCCCTAAATCAGCTAATGGCAAGTCGTAACCCCTGTAAATACCTAGACTTTAATATTTTTCAGCATCATATGATTTGATATATCATTTAAAAAAATATTTTAAAAACGTTTTTTTTTAAATATATATCATTTAAAAATAATTTTAGAGGGAAAGTCCTTATGCAAAAATATAATCAAAATTATGTTTGCGCTAGGAAATGTTTAACCAATGTAGCTGTCTAAATTTACTGTCCGCCTCCGTAGTGTAATGGTCAGCACGCTCGGCTACCGTTCTGGAGGTCCCGGGTTCGATTCCCAGGGGGGTCAAATAAATATAAGTGATTTTTTCACTCAATTATTTATTCCATATTATCCTGGACTGGTACCTGAAGCGGAAGGCTGATCACCTTTCCTTCATGTGTTAACGATCAAGATAACACTGCGATTATATGATGCAGTGCCCTATGCACCATTGGGGTGCGGATAATGGTTTTAATAATAATAATAATAAAGCTGTTTAAATGCATCATCTTAAATTAATAATTCAAAGCAAATTCACGCCTGTATCATAATTTTTCGTTTAAATCACTAATTAAAAAAGCATAAAAAATTAATAAGCATGGTCTCGTTCAAAGGAATTATTACTCAATTAAGGTGATTCATCGGTGGTAATTACAGAAAGGCGTTAAAATAGAAACATGTTTGAAAGATAGACCATGGGGATACTAATTTCAATGCAGCATACAAATTTAGGTGTATGGAACCCTAAGGCAGCGTTCATCACTGAGCCGTTCCACCTTTTTCAAGTACTACATATGATTAAACGAGCGTCGTGTATGCAAATGAAATGGAATTTATTTTAGTCAACGTTCCGTGCGATGTGCCAGCCCTGACCGCATCCGTTTCCTGGGACTAATGTCACGTCTGCCAGGGCCGGTAAAGGGAAAAGCATTTATTTATTTATTAAAAAAAACATAGTAATTAAGTATATACAACATTTTCAGTCCAAATACTTGTTCACATATCGCTTACTCCTTTCGACAACGTCATACTCGTATATCAAAAAACTTGATTTTTCAGGAGACCGTTTTTATGGTTTAAAAATAAAATAAAATGTTTATAAAATATAATAAAATTTTACATTTTGACATCTCAACATAGATGAAGAAAAAAACCTGTAAAAGCTGGTCAAGTGGTCACTTTACACACGTGCAATGAAAATTTGGCATGATCAAATATTTCGTATACAAGAAAGAAGTAATCTCAGGATTTGGAATAATCAGCGTGTACGCATGAGGAGATGCCAGAAAGTAAAAGAGGAGGAGATTGTTTGCAAAGACAGAGTAGTGTGGCGTTCTATTCTCTCTGCCTACCCTTAAGTGGAGGTGGCGTGATGATTAATTAGTGAATCATATTAATCTACAAATTTAAACAAAATACGCTATTCGTAGTACTTTTCCTTATCAGAGAGGATGTAACGCCACATCCTTCTATCCTGACATACAATCCTCGCTTCCTTCACATCCATACATCTAGTCATACATGCCCTCCGATTACGCAGACTTTTGACACCACCAGATTCTAGATTCTGATTGATCTGATCGTGCCAAATCTTCTTTGGCTGTCCTCGTTTTGTTTTCCCGCTCACATTCGCCACATATATTTTCTTAGACATTCTCTCATTATCCATTAGCTCCACATGTCCATATCACCTTAAAGAACTTTGTTCTAACTAACTAACTAACTAACCATCACGCCGCTTCCCCGCAGGGGTAGGCAGAGATAATCGAACGCCACACCACTCTGTCTTTGCAAACATTCTTTGCCTCTTCTACATTCATGCATCTCCTCATACATACCCGACGATTATTACGACTCCTGACCCGGCCGCTTTCAAGTATTTGACATACCTGATTGTGCCAAGTTTTCCTCGGTCGTCCTCTGCTTCTTTTTCCAACTACATTCGCCTCATAAATTTGTTTAACCGATCTTTCTTCACTCATACGCTCCACATGTCCAAACCATCTCGACACACCTTTCTTAATTTTATCGATAATGCTTATCTCAGCCTTACACTCTTTCCTTATTTCATCATTCGAACATCTATCAAACATCGTTTTGCCACACATTCGTCTGAGGGATCGCATTTCGCATTAAATGAATAGTAAATTACAAAAAAGTCTGAGTTCATACCCATGCTTCCAAATGTTTCAAGTTTTACGAAGTATTTTGTAAACCTTAAACAGAGAATTTATTTAACTTTAAGTAAATTTATGATGTTTTAAGGGATAAGGCATCATTTAAAGTTTTGACTCGTGTACATTGTTAACAGGTCTCGAGGGTTCGTTGGAGCATGATATGCTTGGGTTTAATTAATAATTACAAGGAACAATTTCAAAACCTTACAAATAAAATGTTGATATTCTCTTTTGCCTTGATAATAATTATTAGAAGGAATGTCCCGGGGCTGATCATGCGCATCCCCTTCAACGAACTCGTCTTCTCATAAAACACCCCTTACCTTTAAAACTGATTGCTGTTTCAACGTCGAAATTTCACCGTGAAACGCGAGAGAAACACTTATTTAAACAATTAATTATTATCTTGAAAATAAAAGTTTCATAAAATAAGCAAAAAAATATTTATTTAAATATATTTTTGGTAAATAACATCATTCGAAAGGAGTTTTAAAGAAAAGCTTGTATTTATTAGTATAAAATATTTTCCGTTTTTTATAAAATTTTACTTAGTAAATAAAACTATTTCTTATATTTAAACAATATATTCATCCTTCAAAATGAAAGTGGATTTTGTAGATTTATATTCATTTACTAATTGTTGTAATAAATATTCAGAATTGGTTCTCAAAATATCTTCATGCCTAGATATGTTTTAATAATTGATTATTAAAAAATATTCATTCATTATCATTTTCTTTAATTATTTAAGTGAAAGTAAGAATAATATAAATTTATTTCAAATACTGAATAGGCAGTCACTTCGTCGTAATATAAATAAATTTGCAACATTTTGAGTGTGTCCAAATACTTGTTCACAAAATCTGGATTATCTCCAATTACAGGAGTTATTTTCATATTATTACTATTATTATTATTATTTTTTTTTTTTTTATTTTTTATTTTTTTATTTTTTTTTTATTTAAATAAAAGAATAAAAAAATTATCTGGTCAAATTATAAGCTTAAATAAAAATGAAAATGGTATTTTCTGGCGTTTCTCATGTGTGTGATTATAATCCAGGATTTGGACCTCACATACTAATATAAGAGTTTCTGCTTAATAAAAAGCTTCTTTACATCCCACCAATAGATGTCTCTAGTGAAGTTCTAGTGATTCAAGAACAAGGTTTCTAAATTGGTTCATATATATAGAACTTCCAAGAATTTGAGTAGTGTGGTTGTCAATAATGGGTAGAATTGGTGAATGTTACACGTGTGTAAAGTCACTAAACCAGCCGATGACGGTCGTCAGCCCCGTAAATGCCCAGACTTCCATATTCTTCTTCATCTTTGATGAGATGTTAAAAAAAAAAAATAATGATAATATGTAAATAAATTTGGTTTTAATTTTACTTAGTTAATAGCACTATTTCATTCAATCTATTAGAACACTTGTTCGATGCATTCAGCATCATTATCAAGTATGCTGAATCCACTGAAACACGTGTTATAATACATTTTAGGAACACATGGTGAAATTGAAATAAAACGGATTTATATTATTACCACAAGTGACTGCTTATTCAATTAATTCAATAAATAAAATTATTACTGACGTTTACTGAAATAAATATAAGGAATTGATATTGAATGTAATAATTAAAAACATAATTATTGAATATCACTATGTTCAAAAATATTTTAAGCAGCAATTTTGAATATTGATTATTACAATCAGTAAATAAATATAAATACATACTTATATACATATCATACATAATTTACTTACTTTTTAAAGGATGAATATATTTTAGAAATATAAGGATATATATTTTGAAATATAATCTATCTGTCTTTAAAACAAACATAACAAAAAATACGATATTTTTCGAACTTAAGACAAAGAAGTATTTTTTAACTGTTTCATTTGAATATCAAGATACATTAAATTTTATGTCCTTACGCGTATAAACTAAAATAGGATTTCTTATCATTAAATATTTTTTTTCGTTAAAACTAATATTATGAAATGGAAAGGACATCTTTTAGAACAAAGAAAATATTATGTTCGATAATGAATAAAATAATAAAGATATTGGTAAATGACAAGGAAGAGAATTTTTCATTTATTCTCTTATTTAAGAGAGATTAAAACTAAAAACATAAAATGAAATAATTGTAAGAAATGTCGTTATGGGTGTGATTTCATGTATGGGTTATTAAATTAATATATTTCTACAATAACAAGATCGTTAATCTAATAAAAACTTGGGTTATAATAGAAAATAACACCTAGAGAAATATAACGCCCTCCGAGGGAAATGGATTTCCAAAAGAAATGCTAAGAATCGAATATTTTAGTAACTGTGCACAATTGACGCATTTGTCATTTTAAATGAAGCGAGGTCCCATTGTAATTTGAATTTTATATTCATAGATCGTAAAGCTGAGAATCCGTCATGCAGACCACCCATAAACCTTTTGACTTAGGAATGCATTAGTAGCGTTCGAATATGATAACACTCATTGGAGTGGTTCCTTATTCCTTTGTGTCGATAATCGATAAAAAATCCCAAGAATGAAAAACGGAAGGACAATAATTTTCAGTTTTGGCATTTGTCAATATGAAAATTTAAATATGAAAAATTTACAAAATTTCATAAAATAAAAATACTATACATGCGATAATTTTTTTAATGTTTTAAATCAGTTCTTCTTCATGTTTTATTAGCAAGTTATACGAGTATTAAATTAATACAACATCAGACTTGATGAGAGACACTATCGAGAAGTGCTGAGGACACAAAACATTATAACATTAAAACATTATAATGAACACACTTAAAAAAAAAACCTTTTGAATTTATAAACATTTTATTCCCATAAGCAATCAAAACGCTTTAAATAATATTTTTTCGTATAACAGGGAATCATAAGTGTACAGAGATATACACTGCTGGCCACGAGCATTTGACAGATACCAGAATTGTTTCGAATGTTTTTTAAAATAAAACTTGCAATTGCAAATTAACATGAATTTCAAATAAATAAATATGCAGCTTTATAGTTTTTGACACATTTGTTTTATTTGCCCGGTGACAGGGTTTCATCGTTAATGATATCATCAGACTGGTGATGATAAAATAAAATAAAAGTGGGAAAAAAACGATGTAGTTCTTGATTAACTATATAAACTGCAGTTCTACCGAGAAATGTCAGTACAAAGCTTATTTGTTATAAATAAATACTTAATAATACTTATTTAACATTCGTTGTTTACGGTTTATTATATAAAATAATATGCTCTACATTTACACGTACTATTTTTGACATCGTTCCTTTCCAAAAATGAGAGATTTTGTATTTGGAGAGGGACGTACGCTGTTTTATTTCAAATCATGGTTTTTATATTATCAAACATTTCATATACCTACACATATATACACGTATATGCGTAAACTTACACATACTCACACGCACATACTTACACATTCATATATTTAGCGTATTATTTATTGTCTAGTAATGTTTAGATAATGTTAATTTAATAGTTATTTAAGTGTTTTGTGTATCATATTTTAGACACATAAACAATTCCACTTTATTTCCTTAAATGATTGTATTTAAGTATGCATTTTTTTCTACCGTATATAAATGTTAATTGTAGTATTACGAGTTCTACGGATGATTTTTTAAGTATGAAACTGTGCTTGTTAAAAAAAAAACATTTAATTTTGTAGGTGTTATGAATGTTTTTTTTCTTTACTTTAATTATTTTTTTATTCTGCCATTCTCTAATATACACTTTTTACACACGTATACATTTTTTAATTGATTAATAAATGTATAAATAAAAAATATAAAAAAGTAAAGTGCACAAAATAATAAACTCCCTAAAGAAATTTTAAAAATAGAAGATATTAAAATTCTTAAGAAAACAATTAATGCCCATTACTTGTAAATCATGTTAAAAAATGTCAAAAAGACTATTATACCATTAATTATATAAAACATTAAAACTTGAGTGTAAGTCCCTCTCCAAGCACAAGAGCTCAGTCTCTTTTTTGGAGAGGCACAGCGAATCTATAACTATAAGTTTGCCAAATGTATAAATGTTCAGAAATTGTATTATGTTGTACTTACAAATGTAACTATATTAAATAAATAAAAATATGCATTTAAATATATGGAAAAAATATAAATGACAGTATGATATATAATGTAATTAAAGTTATATAATAATCTGTATAACTATAATTCCGTGGCAGTGCAGACTAAAATTCTGGTGGAAGAAGCGGTTTTGTGTAAATACGGTGAATGATATCCAAGTTGTTTCATTTGTGACAGTTTCTGTCAACATGTCAACTACACACGGGATCGAGGGGTGGAAAAAATGCCATAAGGAGGCGAAATAATTTATGACTTTCTCACATTGTGGCCATTGTGTTACCATACAGTGAATACAGTACTCATGTCTCCAACCCCTCACCCCTCACGCTTCAGCCAACCCCATCCCTGGCCACACACCCTTACTTGTGTGAACGTAGGTATATGTAGTATTTGCCTCCGACAGTTTAATATTGCCATATTCAGAATTATGCTGAGCTTGAGAATTTGATTCCTTTACTAATTGAAGTGCCGTTATTCCATCGGTTAAAAATATGTCGAAAATAACAAAAGTTTTAACAACGCATTACGCAACGTATCTTGACAGTAATTCTACATAAAATTTAATAAGCCCATCGTGTAATGATAAGTTTATCATTTAGTGATAATGATTATTTTATTAAAATTAAACACTTGAATAATCCACTTTATCGAGTTTTATTTTTATTTACGACTAGTTTCGAAAACGACCATTGTTTTCGTCTTCTGGTACAAATTAAAACTAACGAATAAAATAAAAACATAAAAATTTAAATTCAGATAAAACAATAATTAATAATTATACTGTTCCAAAATACGTCACCATTATTTTCAATGTTTCCTTTTACAAAAAAATGTTGTTCCTTAACCCCCCCTCCCTATATTTATTAACCTATATATACACCTAAATATATTTTTATTCGTTAGTTTTAATTTGTACCAGAAGACGAAAACATTTGTCGTTTTCGAAACTAGTCGTAAATAAAAATAAAACTCGATAAAGTGGATTATTCAAGTGTTTAATTTTAATAAAATAATCATATCATTCCACAAAGTTAATGCCGAATCAATAAATAATATAGTGATAATGATAATAAATTTTAATTAATGTTTTACTTGGTGGACACCACTATTTCTTAAAATCTATTGTGAATCTATTGTGCACCATTACGCTGTTTAAAAATGATGTGGAATGCATCACTTGTCATAATAGATTTTAAGAAATAGGGGTATTTATCACGTAAAATTTGAATTAAAATTATATAGACTAAAAAGTGACTGCCGAATCAGTTGTAAAAAAAATATATTTGAAATAGAAGCTAGTGAAAGAGCTCAGGGTAAAAACATTATTATTATAGTGGAAAGATTACGGAAGTACAACCAAAATATTATTTTAGAAACGAAAAAAGACAAAAAATTAATGACTTAGGTATTCAGGATGCTATACCCGTACTTCTATGTACAAATAAAATAATGCTTATATGCAATGTCTCTCAGTGTCATAATTCCATCATAATATTTCAATCATACTTTATAATCGAAACTGCTAATCATATATATCCATAACTCTTTTATGACTTTGGAAATCACAAAAATAATCTGAAATTTATCCTATCAGTATTATTTTTTAAAAACGAATTTCTAAGTAAACGCATGTATTTAACACCCCCCTTTTCATAAACACAACGCATTTAATTCATTTATGTTCAAGGAAATTTTTGATTAGTTAAAAACGTCATTAATAATTCGCTTTGTAGCATTAAGCCCGCCAATTTACTTATTTATTTTCTGTACATGATGTTTAAATAAAAAAAATCAAACAATACAAATCAAATGTACCCATATATAATATTAAATACTACCATATATTTTTTTATCTGTATATGCTTTGTGCTCAAAATAAAAAACATATATTTTTCATTAAAAAAATGTGCTCAAAATCATTGTATTTCTTAACGGCGTTTGAAACATTCTAGAACCAATGCCTAGTAAAGTGATCGGCAACCTTTTGAGAGACTGTTCTTTAAAAATTTCATTACAAAAACTGTTCTTTAAAAAGTTACAAAAAAAAAACAAATCATAAAATGGAATTTTGAAAGTAAGGCAGTGTTGCCACATAAGTTCGATGTTAACAATGTAAAAAATTGACTTAAAGTTAATTACTCAATTTTATTAAGTCTTAAAGAAACATTTTCACTGATTCATCTTATTATTGTAATTGTAGTTATTTTTAATGATTAAATAATTTTATAAAAAAATATCATCATCATTTTTTCTTCGTTAATTAAAAATGCAGTTGTGGGTTATTCAATTACCCGCGGGTAGTAGGTTTTCGACTCCTGCCCCAGTACAATAAAGTAAAATATTTTATTATGCTCATAAAACAGTTTTCTCCGATGCATTATTTTTTCTTTTGATGCACAAGGACGAAATGAACACTTGAATATTATGATTTCTACGAAGGGGTTGTAGCCAAAAGGGTAAGTAATGTTGAGGGAACCCATCGGATACAAGAATAGAGCTGCGGGCAGCATTTATCATTGTTTCAATTTAAAGGGGTGGGGCAGTTGCCAAAGGAAAGGCTTAATAATAAGGTCACTCAAGCGAAAAAATCATAGAATTATAATTTAAGTGGTGCTTTAGAATAATAACCAAATGCCATTACTCCGATTTCACGCTGCCTATGCACGTACAACGATGCTGTGGTCATGAAACATCACACACGATATATGTATATATATATATATATATATATATATATATATATATATATATATATATATATATATATATATATATATATATATATATATATATATATAAGTAACAACTTCATCCGACTTTCTATTGCCATCTGTTGTGTTTTTCTTGAAGTTGTATAACTTGGTGCTTTATCAATAATGTATATGGGATTCTTTTAATAATTTCACGAACTCGAAAATGCCTTATCATATTTGTATTTTTGCTAAGCCTTATAATAACAAATAAATAGCTGTTCACAAAAAACTTTAAGATATATTTAAAGATTTTATTGGCGTTTATTAAATACGCATCATATTGAAGCTGTATTACTTGAACGATGCTAGATTTAATAAGATGAAATGGAAATGAATATTCGAATAATTGTTTCAATCTCAAATACAAGCGATGCTTTTAAATGGAATAGATACATTAAAACTGTACCGATTCTTTAACAAATTATGGTTATTCTCTTGTATGCATTAGATATTTAATGGTCCAAAGTGCGATTAAATTCCCCCATTTCAATTTCTATTCGTACAGATGCATTTGTCAAGCTGCAAATTACAGCAACTGTTGAATACGAAACTGCACTCAATGGCCCCATAAGGGATAATTTCAAATGGAAACATCTAAACGACCAGTTTTAACCCGTTCTTTTTATTAAATACAAAGACGATAGAGTGGAATTATAATTATACATTCAATCGGATAGGGTGAGTAAGTAAAGCATGGAAGCTATTACGACGAGGAAAATCTATACATTGTTTACTGAACCTGCAGTGGCTTATGGCCTTAAATCTTTACACAGGAATCATGTGTTTATATATAGTTTATATATATATATATATATATATATATATATATATATATATATATATATATATATATATATATATATATATATATATATATATATATATATATATATATATATATATATATATATATATATATATATACATAAATATATATATATATATATTTATATATATATATATATATATATATATATATATATATATATATATATATATATATATATATATATATATATATATATATATATATATAAACATATATGTATTAGTATATAATATGTAAGGGGAATTATCGATGAAATTAAGGAAGGTGTGCTGAGATGGTTTGGATATGTTGAACGGAGGAGAGAAGAAAGAAAGGTAAAATAAACATACTTATGCGACGAATGTGGTTAGAATTGGAAGAAGGTTAAAGAAACCAGTTAGGTCAGGAGTATGAATAATTGGCGGACATGAGAGACACATAAATGATGTGGGAGAGGCGGAGAAAGTTTGCAAAGGCAGAGTGGTGTGGCATTCTATTCTCTCTGCCTACCCCTGCGGAGAATCAGCGTGATGGTTAGGACGGTACTTGAAAAGTTATTTTTCATAAAAAAAAACGCTTTCTCAAATTCTTGGAAGTTCTATATATATGAACCAAAATGTTGTAAACAATTATTAATATTACTTTGTAAACGAACGTGCTTTTGGTTTGCTGGATAGGAATTGTAGCTGTCAACGGGACAAGAGAAGACTTTGAATCAAGAAGATACTGTAGCGATATTTGTTAATTTGAATGCATTTTTAATCCAAAGGCATCAATTATTAATTCATGTAAGAATTCTACCAGTCTTTAGCGTATAATATTATCAGTGTTTCGTGTCGGTTTCATTAAATTCAGAGGGTATATCAGCATAATATGGACCGGCAAGTACCTAACCTATATTTACATATCCACATGAACCCTACTGGAATATAAATACTATTAATGAGCTTATAAAGTAGATGTTTTTAAGCAATAGTGACAAGTTATTCAACTGTAATGCACTAATTTGCATACTTGTTTAGATAATAGTTAAATATAACACGACTTCAATTTATACTTTGTATAAAATAACACGTTGTACATATTTTTGTATAATAAATAATAATGAGTTTACTTTTTTATCCGCAATGTTTTTTTCAGTGAATGTGAATAATATATAATACTAGGTATATCAAAATTTATATCAAAATATTTATTCATATGCATAAATTAATCTGTAGTAATTTATTTAAGAATGTACAATATGAGATTGTTAATGTACCACCCAATTGTTTTTTAGCATATTTTATAACAATTATAAAATTTGTAATATGTCCACATTTTATATCTTAGTATGATAAGAAGCTTTAATTTTATTTTCCAAAAATTATGAGCAAATTGAAAAAAAACATTTTTTCTAAAATTATTTATTATATTCTTCAAACCCTTATCTGCACCTCAATTGCTTAGGGCACTGCATTTTAAACGTAATTATAAATGCATTATAAACGTAATCTTGATCATTAACACACATGAAGGAAAAGTGATCAGCCCTCCGCTTCCAAAATCCAAATCTTCCTAAATCCGGGTAACATTTTACGCAATTGATTTTCTTCTTATAACACAGTTTTATAAATATATTCTTAAAGCCATTTCATTATTTCGAAATAAAAAACAGTTTTACTTCATAATAATAAAATGGGTTTGAAAAGAAAAAATAGTTATTGAATGGGAAGGAGTTCAAAATAATTTACAAAAATATTTTTCCATATAAGTATGTATATGTGTATTCTAAAACACAACAAAAAATCCAATATAGGTACATTCATTGAAAAAATCGGGTTTAAAGAGACGTATGACCTCTCCGGTGGTCGTCTGGTGGTTGTATTATGTGTTTGCGTTGTATCCCCTTAAGTAAAGTTTAAGGAGATTTTTCTTAAAAATACAATTTTAGCTTATCTGACTTTCAAGATCTTTTTTTTTTTGCTGGGAAATATTTTATATAATTTTATACCTACATATAATATTGTATAAAACGTTACACGCTGTTTGTATTGATTTCTTAATCTCTCCCAATGCGTGGACCCTACCGGGTATACCGAAACTAGCACAATACCCAACGCACACGACACGGTGGGATTAGGGGAATTAACCTACCCCTAGCTAGCCTGTAGTCGCAGCTAGTAGGTAGCGGCAACCGGTAGCGCAGTGGCCTGCCATTGTTGTTGGAGATGCGAGGATAATGCGCGTTAGCCATGCGCAATTGACACACCACAATCGGCGGGATGGAGAAGGGGTCATGTGCCTTTTAACTTTATGTTGCTTTTTTTTTGAAGCAGCTGTACATATATACATAACATGTGTATATTATTCGTTATTAAATTTTATATGTTAGTAATTATTAAAAGTATTGCAATAAATATTCATAATATCATGCAGTTGTTTATTTGTAGAACATAGATATTGTAGTCATGCAGGAGAAAGTGACCAAGTGCATTTTTTACAAAAATTTAATTATGACTGTTTGATATTTTACTAGCTTAATTTTGTCCTGAATAAAATCCCAAATGATTTTAAACTTGGAAGTATAATATATTGAGTTGTTAAAAATGACTGACTGAATTGGTGTTTATTTTCTTGCTAAGCAAAGGTTACTTAAATGGCCCTCCTGAACATTTTACATTTTGGTAGTTGGTCACTTTCTCCTGTACGACTACTATATACGTATTATAAACATTAATATACTCGTATGTATAAAAAACCCTTGTTACACATATATTTAAAATATCATATTTTATATTGATATAAAACAACAAAAATATAAATTGTTATATTTTATATTTAATACAAAACCACTATGCTTGCTGCTAAAAAAAGGAAAATGCTATTTCATAGGCTATCCTTTTTTTGGAATGAAAACAGGATTTTGTGAATCGTAGAAAAATTCGTATCGCTTTTAATTGATTTAGGCGTCTTGTGTTATATGTTTGACTAATAAAATGTAGATGTGGTTAAAAAAGAAATAAAATAAAATAATACATATATTTATGTTGAGTGATAAATTGTCACCACTTTTATGATTTTTTTTCATTCTTTGAAATCTTTTTAAAAATATCCCTTTTAATGTATTTGTAGGAAACATTCTTAATTCATCAATCGTTAATTTTATATTACACTTATTTAAATCATCTGTGTTACGTTTGTAATTAAGTTTTAATCGTTAGGATTTATGTAAATAAATTTTTATTTGAAATTTATTAACGCGAGTAATTTTAAAAAATATGACAGTGTAAATAGCATATACTTAATAGTGGATGACAGGTTAGGAGTAAGAATAATCGGAAGATATGTGTACGGAGATGCATTCATGCGGAAGAAGAGAATAATGTTAAAAAAGAAGAGTGCTATGGCGTTTCATTTCCTTTGCTTACCCATGCGAAGAAGCAGTGTGATGATTAGTAAGTTAGTTAGTTGGATATGTATGTTTTTATTATTAAACAAAGCTTTATATTTTAAATAACAAGGCCGTCGTCACAATAAGACATAATTTTAAGTTTTATTTTCATCGTAAAATTAAGAATTTTGATTAGTTTCTTGTGGTTTACGACAGAGCATAAGAGGACCGAAGCTAGAATTCCTTATTTTATTACACGTAAGTGGAGGTTCTAAATACTTCCTTTGCTATCTACGATGACTGCAGTCTTAAGGGAGAAGAATTCCTCGATGAAGGACGTCAAATAAAATTCATAATTTGATTACGTAATATGCAATTTGTGTATACTATGGTTGGTGAATTAATTACGCAATCCTGTTTGTCTTAACGTATGGCGAAACACTATGCATTTATCAACCATCGGATTTAGTAAATCCTGATGATATAATTACTGAAATTCTGAAAATTCATAATGAAACTTTGTCAAAAAGTCAAACAATTTTGAGTATATCATCACGATTTACGAATACATAATTTAAATGTGCGACAAAACGATGTATGATAGATGTTAGAATAATGACTTCAGGAAATAATGCAAGGCCGAGATAACCATTAGAAATACAATTAAGAAAGGTGTATTGAGAAGGTTTGGGCATAAGAATCGAATGAGCAAAGATACAACAGTAAAATTAATATATGAGGCGAATATGGTTGGTAATGGAAGCAGAAGAAAACTGAAGAAAGCTTGTCATGATCAAGTATTTCAAATAATTGAAAATGGTAAGATAAGAAATTTTTTAATAAAAGGCGAGTAAAAGAGGCGATTGTTTCCAAAGACCGATTTGTATGGCTTTCTGTTCTCTCTTCCTACCCCTGCGAGAAAGTGGGGTGATGGTTAGTAATTCATTCAGGGTTTGAAAAAGACCCTAATGACATAGTTTTAAATAATATCACTAATTGGCAAGACAATTACCAATGTACATATATAAGCGTGGATACTCGTACACTACCGATAATTGATAAATGTACAATATAAAGTGATTGCGTGAATGCTATGTAAATATTCAGCCACAATAAATGTAAAACTCGACTAAAATTTGCAATTTTGTTCACAATGCGGGCACTTTTGTGCGGAAGCTATTAAAGCTAATTTACTATTTTTTATTCAATACTTTATTACAGTGCATTTTAAAGTGACTGTAACTGCGATTCAATTATGCACTATATGAAGTATACAATAAATAACGTTGTGCAACTTTTTTGTCAATATTTTTTTGTCTTTCAGTATTAGTTTTTTCGTATTATCTGCACACAACTGATTTCTTCTGAAAGGTAACTAAGTACAATCATGTCTTATGCAAAAATTTTTGACGTCATCTTTTCTTTTAATATTTTATATACTAGTTTAATATCTTTCCGAATTCGTAGTGTAGTGGCTAGCACGTTTGGCCAGTATGGTGGATGTCACGAGTCCATTTTCCAAGGCGCTCAAAATAAATATGAGTGATTTTTTACTCTTATAATGTACTCAATACTACACAAGACTGATACCTGAATATCAGCTGATCAACTCCCTTCACTCATTTGATTCACATACCCAAACCCTCTCAACACTCATTTCTTTTCTTTTTTTTATTGTATTTTTTTAAATTGTATTTATTTAATAAAGTTACATTATTGAGTACAAAATAATACAATTTCTTAACATTTTTACATATGGCAAATTTATCTCTCCAAAAAAGAGACTGAGCTCTTGTGCTTGGAGAAGGACTTACATTCAAGGCTTAATGTTTTATATAATTAATGGTATAATGGTATTTTTTTATATTTTTTTCAAGAATAAGAAGTATTTTAAGAATTTTTATATCTTCTATTTTTTAATTTCTTTACGGAGTGAAATTGAAATATTTAATTCCCAAATATTTGAAGTTTTGTTGAAATTGTTTAGTTTTATATTATAGAGTTGAATAATCATTTAAGAATCTCGAAGATAAACTTTTTAATATTTATAATGATAATATTTGTCACACTTTAAAAATTTAAAAATTGCGGATTTTTAAAAAATGGTTTCTACGTTTGGGACTAGAAATTTTGCAAATAATAATAATTTTGTTGGATATATTTTTTGTTGGATATATATTTTTTTCAAAATAACTATTGTTTTCTGTACTATTTTCACAGAGTTCAGTATGTGTTATTCAGTATTTTATCGATAATACTTATCTCAGCCTTGCAATATTTCCTTATATCACCATTCGAACATCAACCATACATCGTTATAATCACATTCATCTAAAATATCGGATCTATTATTTCGATTACATCTAATATTTCGAATGCATTCAATCTACTTTCATCCTTCTTTTGCCAACTCCGTGATTCACTTCCATGCATTACAATTGGAACCAGGACTCCATTGAGCACTGGCAGTTTAGCCAAAAATAATAAGAACTCAAATACCTAAGAAATTGAATTAAGTAACTTCTTTTTGCTAGGGGTTGTCATTTTTATAAAGAAGCAGCTGCATTTTTTTTTTAAACAGACTGACGAATCATTTAAAGAAAAATAAAACAATTACGCGTTTTTAGTTAGAGAATTACGTACAGTCAGCAGCATTCGTCTTCGTCAGAGGTCTAAACCAATTATTTTATATGCGTACTAATTGCACTTGGAATTTTATATTACCCACATACAAGATAGACTTTATATCGGGAATGTTCATTATAAGCTTGTGTTTGTACGTGCGCCCTTTTGTTGCCGCATTCAGTGAATACCAGAAATGAGTGCCTACGTATTATTCGCCTCACTTTGAATACCAATGACGGGATGACCTTGGCTAATGTTTCATATTCCGTGAGCTTGCCAGTACCTTGACACACTCAATGTTAAACCCGAGTACTCACCTACTTTAATTATATTATTTGATCATGCAACATTATTGAAAATACCCCACATGCTTCTGTTAAGGAAACACATCCACCTTATAATAGATATTTTATTTATATTTTTTAAAATAAAATATAAATATTTGTGTTTTTGGTATTCTGCTGAACAATATTATTTTTGGCAAATGAAGGAAATTTAAATAAAATGGAAATTATACAAAATAAACAGATGAGAATGGTGCTCAGGAAAAATAAATAGAAAAATATAGAAAAATGAGAGAAGAACTCAACTGGTTATCTATAAAAAGAGACTAAAATTAAATATACTGATCTTTATAGAAACATTTTTAAACAATAAATAACCCAAATATTTTAAGGATAAAATAGGATTAAACAAAAAATTTCATGAACTACTAGAAATAAGGATAAAATAACACTGCCACAGTTGAAAAACACCGAGTCACAAAATTGTTTAATGTATAAAAGGGTTTGAAAATGTATGATGAGATGACTGAATGTATGAAGAATGAAAAGATTCTATAAGAATTTAAAAATAAATATTTTGTTTACTGTAAAGAGATGTAAATATATATATAGATGATGTAAATTAAGTGTAAGTAATAGTTTATATTAATGTTATATAAGCTAATTAAAGAAATAAATAAAAAAATTAATAAATCACAATAATACGTCAATTGCGTACTATTTATGTGAGCCTAAGTGGTAAATTATTGGTAATAGGTATCAGATCGTGGTAGAGTGGGTTCGAACCGAGAAACTCTGACTGAAGAGTCCGCGATACTAACCACGGGATAACGACCCGACACCTTTATTTATTGATTTATTTATTTTTCATCGTACAATTAAATGCAAACTACAATTAACAATTTTGCTCCCTCACTGAGTTCTTTGATCCGAGGGCACATTGTACAATAATTATAATTTTAAAATTATATGAAAAATAAATTGCTTGTGACATGAAATCAAATAAGACACGACTAAATGATGCGTTCTATTTCAAACCAACGCACCTCCGTTATCCATTTATGAATAGTTCTTTTAAACTACGGCTCGTTATGTACCTAATGACTTTCTGGTTTATGAAAATTGTATATATTAACACACGTGATATTAATTCTCTTACAATAAATAAGGGAGTTCAGCAAAGTTTTTTCAATTAATGTTGTATTTATTTAAAAAATATATATTTAGTTTATGATGATTGTAGACTTTTTTTATTTCTTAATCATTTTAAATATGGATATATCCAATTGCTCGACTAACGTCTCAATTGTTTTTTCAATATTTTCCGAAGAATTTTCTCTTACGGTAAATACTGCAAAAAAATTAATGAATGACTCACAACGTTGGTCGGGGGGGAGGATTGGAAGGAGAGTGGGAGGCTAGGGTTGACGGTAGAGGTAGGGTGGGATCCGTTCATTCAGAAGATCCGCATCACTGGATCTGTATCGCCGAAGTAATCCGGTCATTGAAACCGGATCAGTTGAACGATGGATCTTTTCGGTTATTCTGGCATTCGTTCATTAATTTATTCGCCCGGATCAGTATTATCAGCCAAAAAAAACTTTTTAAGCAAAAGCATTCACGAGGGTGATTTTTTTTATCAAATTCTATCGACGACAATGACCGGAAAATTAAAGACATTTTTCAAATAAAAGTCCATTTCATAATGACAAAAATATATAAAAAAAATTTTTTTTGCTTACAAATTTCAACAATTTCGTTGATCGATATTTACTAAAAATTGGGATCCGGTTTCTCGATCAGTGTACCTAACCAGATCATTTAAATCTGGTTATTCAAATTTATCCGACTGCATAGTATGGTAATACGCATTTGACTACAATATCAGGTCATAATAAATAAAAACCGTTTCTTCATTTTCTCTTTACAATATTTATTTTATATTGTCCTGGTACCTGAAACAAAGGATTAATACCTTGAAACATAGGATTGGTACCTGAAACATACGAATAATACCTAACCGTCTTATAATCAACGATCAACATAACATTGCATCAATTGAATTGAATTGAACACATGGCGTTAATTGTTTATGTTTTTTTATTTAAAAAAAATATACCACAGTGTTTTATTACCATACCACAAAGTTATCAATGCTTTTTATATTAAAATTATAAAAATAATACCTTTAAACGAAAACAAATTATTTGTTTAATAATCATTATATCTGTAAAAGTACTTACGGTTAATACTTATTTAAAAACATAAAGGTTATCCCCATTTGTAAAACGATCCTATTATGCATTTGTCCACCTCCATAGTGTAATGGTCAGCACGCTCGGCTACCGTTCTGGAGGTCCCGGGTTCAATTCCCAAGGGGGGTAAAATAAATAAAAGTGATTTTTTCACTGTAATATTTATTTAATATTACCATAGACTGGTACCTGAATTGCAGGGCTGATCACCTTTCCTTCATGTGTAAACGATCAAGATAACACTGCGTTTATATAACACAGTGCCCTATGCACCATAGGGGTGCGGATAAGGGTTTAATTATATTATTATTACGCATTTAAAAAAATAAATGTACGTATTTCTCTTTTACCTAAAGATAAGCCTCTTGAATCGAGGAGTTGGAGGTTATTATTTTTTTAAGTAGATTTCTAACTAAACGGTTTTAACATAATAATTTTACATCTAGTGCGAGTATCTAATTATCAAGCGATCAATAAAAACAAACATAACTTGAAGCTTTTAAAGCAAAGGTAAAAATGAGCAAAACTTACCACAGAGTAAAAATAAAGTGGTTTTAATTCATTTAATGTCTAGATTTTCATAAACATGACCTTCAGATCCACGTATTTTGCCTTAATAATTACAAAAAAATTAATAAAAATGTTTTACAAATGAACACATGTGGGCACATATGCAAAACGGAATAATTTCTAAACGTAATTGTAATATTACTGACCTTTCCGTCGTATCAGCTGCTCTTAGTTTACCTTAAAATGCGGAGTTTTATCTGACACCTGGATTATCCACAGCATATGTAGAGTATTATTACCCTTTTTCGTTCAGTTCCACTGAGGCAGATAATATTGTAATGAATATAATATTATAATCCGGCTGAACGCCGATATCAGAGTGTTTGTGTACATGTCTTTATAGTTAAATATAATGCAGGGGTCGGCATCGTGTGGCTCGCGAGCCACATGTGGCTCTTAAAGCATTTTGTGTGGCTCTTTCTTTGTCAAATTCAAAATGACATTTTGTACAGAAATTTTTATGCTCTTTTTTATTTATTCTGTGCATAAAGGAAATAAGAACTTTTAAATACGTACTTTAGTTTTATTCTGCCTTCTTTACTTAATAAATTTGAAAATGCATAATAAAATACAGTCGGAAGGTACCTTAAAGAGTACCTAACAGAGATATTAAATAAAACTCTCTATAGAATAAAATAACAAGTACTTATGTAACTTTTTCCGCAAAAATAACAAGTACTTATAATAATTTTATTTGACCAGCAACCGGGTTTCGTCGTAACCGACATCATCAGACTGGTGTCAGACTGATATCGTTTACGAGGAAACTCGGTTGCTGTTCAAATAAAATGAATGTGGAAAAAAATACAAAGTTGTTATTTTATTTTATAAAATGCAGTTTCACCAAGAAATGTCAATACAAAACTTAAAGCTGTATATTATAAAAGAATAAGACATTTTCAAAACCTTTTTTGCACTGAAATAAACATTTATGATAGAAGCATAAATACGCGCAAAAAAGAATTTGTCATCTAAAAAAATACTTGAGGTTTCCATTAAACATTCAATAAATTAAATTAAATTATTGTAAATTAAAATTTGACTCTTTGGTCCAAGAGGTTGCCGATCCCTGGTTTAGTGTATTATTCCGTCAGACCCACTGAGACCTGTGACGCCAACAGAAAATGTGTCACTGTAACACCTGGACGAGCTCGCACATTCTGACCGTTATATTAAAATAAATAAAGGGTAAAAAAATAACAATATTGCCGATGGTTCATGTCATGTATTGCCGGATTTCTCGCCACGACCCTTTGGATCACATTGCAGCCTCCATCATCTGGTCTGATGTAATGTGTATAACCTTTGTCAAACAATGTGTGAAATAATACTTCTAATTTGTATCAGATATTTATCAGCATCTGAAAAGAAAAACAAGAAGTTGAAATTTCACTAATTGATTCGGCAGTCACTTTATGGTAATATACTTACCTACCAAATTATCCACCGACAAGATAAACAAGGTGGCTCTCTGCAAAAAAAAGCTAATTATGTTTTTGAATTTTGAAATGAATGTATACAGTACATGTATTTTAAATGTGTATAAAGATTCAGCAAATAAATATTTCAATGTATAAATGATTAAATGTTTTCAATACGCATTTTTCATCTAAGTTTTACTCGGTAAATACCACTATTTCTTAAAATCGATTATGACTCGTATTTAGACGGATTCTGCATCATTATCAAATACCATATGAAACGCTATGTTAAAATTTTATAGTTGTGTCGTTATGGGACGTCGAAGGATGAAGAACGGGTAGGAGCTGTTATGATATATATAAAAAAATATATATTATTATTTTCAGGAGATAGCTTTTAGTGATTGTCATGCGGTGTTTGAAAATGGTGCGGAATGCATCGAAATGCGTGTAACAATACATTTTCAGAAATGGTGTATTTACTTAATAAACCTAAATTTTAAAAAAATCTAGAATGTGTAGTTTGCTTTATTTATGGAAATACTGTGAGTCGTATTTAAATTAAAGAATATCTAAAAAATTGGTATATATTTCTAAGTTGGTCATTCAGGTTACTCTTCACTTTTTCCACTATAATAGATCAAATTTACGAAAAATGACATCATCAAACTTAAAAATTATTGATTCCCATTATTACTACCCAAAAAATATCGAAAGGAGTATTTTTCTTAAAAGTTAAAAAATGTCTAATAATTACAAAATAAAAGGTTATTTACTTTTATTATTTGTTTTCTGAATCGTCATGATGTCTCCTATCCGTATGTAAAAGGTTATCCATTCATTTCACCGCACCCTGTAAATGCTTTTATTTACATAACAACATGAATGAAATAGTTTTTTTTCATTTGGGAATATGGAACAAATAGATAAAATGATGGATAGTAAGGAAAGATTCACCATTATTGACAACGACGTTACTCAAATGTTAGAAGGTTTTACGAGTATATATGCTTTAAGTGACAACACCACCCACCTAAATATACTAAGAAGCAAAAATGTCTATCGGTATTTTGAAACCAAATCCTTCAACAATACACACGTGAAGGCCAAAAGGCATGAATGGTAATCTTTATGTATCGATCTTGAAAATACATTGATGTAAAATTAAAAAATTAAAATTGTATTCACATTTTTAACATAATCTCTATACTTCGCACATTATTCTTTTAATTTTTTTTCGCAACCAATGGTGCTTAGAACATAGTTTTTTTAATCGCTAAATACATGAAAGCACGGGTGATAAGCCCTGAGCTTCAGGGACCAGTCCAGGATAATATTAAATAAATCTTTCAGTCAAAAATCACTCATATTTATTTTGAACCCTATGGGAATGTAACTTGGAATCTCCAGTATTGTAGCCAAATGCTCTAACCATTATACTCATTTATAGGCCTAATTTCTTTCTCCATAGGTATTTTTTTTAACTGAAACTTTATTGATTAGATATTTTAACCATCAATATTAATTGTGACAGTAAATAAGAGACAAGGGTCCTACGCTTCAGGTACTAGTCTAGGGTAACATGAAACAAATATTAGATTATTGTTTGAAAAAAACGATAATATTTAGCTATAAAACTAATAATATAATTATTAATAAATAAATATTTTAATTAATTTTATAATATTTTTTTTTAATATTTATTTATTTGCTAATCATGGCAAAATGTGTATATTTACAGTAATTTCTTAAAACAATCCCCGCATATACCGTAAATAAATTTTTGTTTTGTTTTTCACTAAATACACTTCAATACAAAAACCACAAACTGATTTCGTCTCTGAGATTGAAATATCATGGATTTCTCTTTCTTTAAAAGCTATTTGTTCCTACATAATAGGATTCTGACATTCGTACATACATAATGCCATATAATAATTTTACGTACGCCACCCACTCAATATATGTAATATTTCACCCTCATCCTCATCTTGATTATTCCCCTTCTTCCTACCCTTAACTCAATAATATTCATCAAACCAGGTTAATTAAAGGTTTCGCGATACGTGGAACGGGGTGGAATCACAATCGCAGAAACATCCCCTAGTAAAAGAATTTTATTACGAAATAAAATTATTGCGAGTATTTCTTTTGTCGCTTTTATACATTGAATACATACGATTTTTTTACATGATATTTTTTGTTCAAATTATATTTTAGATATATTTAATAGTACTTTTAATAAAATATTAAATTTACTTAAAATAAACAGTATGAGTTCAATGCAGACTTCCACTTTATTAAACTATATACGTACATAATTTTTCTAAAAGTTTTATTCGATCTTATCAAAATTCAGCAAAAAAAAAAATAAGTTAAAAAGCTTAAGAAAAATTCATTGTTACATGGAAATGGAAATGTAGGAAGGTATAATATGTCGGGTTGTGGTCCCGTGGTTAGTGTCGCGGACTCTTAAGTCAGGGTTTCTGGGTTCGAACCCACTCTACCACAATTTGATACCTATTTTAATAATGAGCCGCTTAGGCTCACATAAACAGTGTGAAATTAAAGTATATTTGTAAATAATGAAAAATACAAATATTTCTCTTAAAAAAAATAATATTAACTTTAGGCGAGGAAAATGAATACCAGCAATAGCTAGGACGGGATGCATACCCGCACTCGTAAAAGCTTATGTAAATTGGACATCCGTAGATACTGAGAACTTACAAGTTCCTGGAGGTAAATATGAAATCCATTACTGGTATTTTTTTTATTTATTCAATAATAATCCTACCTGTTACCCGATCCTATAGAAAAAATATTATATATTCCTCAAAAAATGTCAACGCATCCATTGTATATGATATCAATACACTATTGTGTTTAAATGTGGAATAATACAATAGCCAATGGTCAAATTCACCCCTATTCACAATATGTAAATAATTCCATGGGAAAATTCTAGAAGGGTTCAACCGTTTTACACGCTCACGTTAATTACAATGCATGTTGTATTAATTCTGCCTTAAAATGCATACAAACTTGCCCCCGCTGTTAATATGCATACAACTTACCCCGTTCTGCCGCTCCGCCGTCCGGACAATGCGGCTCGAGGGACATTGGTCACTTAAACTTGCTATCGCCAGAAATTAATACGATACTGCAAGCTACGAAACCATTTACAATGTAGAGATGCATGATTTACAAAATAACACGGGTTCGAACAATAACAAACGAAATAAAATAAAATGTAGAATATTATTTTTTGACATCTTATCAAAGATGAAGAAAAATATGGAAGTCTGGGCATTTACGGGGCTGACGACCGTCACAGGCTGGTTTAAGTGATCGCTTTACACACGTGTAACATTGACTAATTCTACCCAATATTGACAACCACACTACTCAAATCTCCGTTAATGCCCAGACTTCCATATTCTTCTTCATCTTTGATGAGATGTCAAAAAATAATATGAAAATAGCTCCTGTAATTTGAGACAATCCAGATTTTGTGAACAAGTATTTGGACACACTCAAAATGTTATAAAAATGTAGTATACTTAATATACGTATATTGTTTAAATAAGTTTATAAAAATCATTATATTGCCTTGTGATTGTTAATGTGAAGATTGTCTTTTATTGGATTACCGATTACAAAATTAATAATATTTTTTAAATTCCATTAATTGATTCAGCAGTCACTTTGTGGTAAAATCTATTAATTATTAATTACAGTTTTACTAAGTAGATACCACTTTTTCTTAAAATCTACTGACACGTGTTTCGATACATTCTGCATCATTTTCGAAGACCGTACTGTACAAGTATTATCTTGATCATTAAATATATAAAGGCAACGCGATCAGTCCTGCTCTTTAATTACCAGCTCAGAGTGTTATTGTATAAATATTAGAGCAAAAATTCACATATACGAATCGAACCAGAGACCTCTGACACATTAGCCAAATGCGATTTCAAATAAACTACTAAGGCTGACAAATTATATCAAAAGGAGAGGATAAATTACCATTTTGATAATCCTTATGCCCTTACATATTTCAACAGTATTTCAGTATTTCATGAGATGTAAAAACACGATCTTAAATTCAAATTTCATCGGCATGTGGTAGTGAATCCATTTAATGAATTTATTACGTCGTTGATTTTCCTAGTGGCGAATAAGCTGTAAATATTATTAACCAAGTTGTTTGTAAGCCATTCAAAACGCGGGTCAATAAAATTGATATATTTCCTACATCGTTTCGGTTTTCAGCCGTTTGAATATAATTATTATGTTTCGATCAAAGCTCAAATATATTCGAGGACATTTAACATTTTAATTTCTCCGTCCCAATAAAATAATTACCCACGACTCTAATAACTTAGCGACACATCGCATTGAGGTCTACAAACTATTTGAGTGCTTTTACACAGTTCTAGGGAACAAGAATAATTATCTAAACATTCAGAAATGGTTATCTCTGAACTTAAAAGAGAATTATTTATTTTTATAGTTTGTAATTACAGTCGATCTTTGCTTCGAAAATTAGGGTTGCAACATTTTTTCACAATTAAGACAGTTCAAAGTTTTTATTTTCAACTGTCGATGAGAATATCTGTAGTACTCAAAACTAGTCGTGTTTACATTAATAAACTGAAAAAAGTGTTTAATTTTGATTTTTTAAATATCCGAAAGTGATACAAAAAATATCAAATTACTTTTTTGACCAAATGAAAAAAACTCAAATATTGTTGAAAATACTTCTTCCAGCCAGTTTCGACAAGCACTTTGACATTATAAGGCAAGGATGTGTACAAATCCATCCCTGAAGATAACAAGATGCTTATCGAAACTGGTGGGAAAAAATACCAATAATAAAAGTGGTTAAAAACAATGTTTGAGGTTTATTCTATAAAGTCTTTAAAATTTGCCACAAAGATTTTTTAAAATTAATCAACAAAAAAAACATTTATGAATATTTTTTTTAATCGCACACTCTTCATAATTCATCGTTCACTTTATGTAATACCGATGAATTATAAGGAGAGTGTTATATTATTATACCACAATGTTAACAATGCTATCAAAATACATGATGTTTTTTTTATATCTCCAAACAATATTTATAGTCATAGTAATAAAAAAATGAAAAACATGGCACGATCAGGTATGCCAAATACTTGAAAGTGGTCAGGTTAGGAGTCGTAACAATCGGCGAGTATGTATGAGGAGATGCATGAACGTGGAAGAGGCGAAGAATGTTTGCAAAGACAGAGTGGTGTGGCGTTCTATTCTCTCTGCCTACCCCTGCGGGGAAGCGGCGTGATGGTTAGTTAGTTAGTTAGTTAGTTAGTAATAAAAATATCATGGTTTTTTGCATACGTCATTTGCCTCACATATAATAACAAAAACTACATTTACAAAAAAATAAACAAGTATTTATAATAAACGTAATATGGTGGGAGATTGATAATAATAAAATTATCATACCCTTTTATCTACACTCGATCAAAATATATGTATAATGATATCACCAAGTGCGAAATTCGATTTTTCGTATTTCGACGAAATACCACGAATCAATCTTCATACCGTTTTGATATATCGACAACCCTGTTTATAAGCAAGCTCGGAATGTA
The DNA here is from genome assembly GCF_059751285.1 of Brachycentrus maculatus. Taxonomy (NCBI): domain Eukaryota; kingdom Metazoa; phylum Arthropoda; class Insecta; order Trichoptera; family Brachycentridae; genus Brachycentrus; species Brachycentrus maculatus. The sequence continues at coordinate 98,916 of NW_028280816.1, forward strand.
AACTTCATCCATCTTGCGACGGTTTACGAGGATTCCTTAAGTCAAAACAAGCCATTTTGCTTTGGTTTTCGAAACGTAATGGCGTCGAACTTGCTGATTGATAACCCGACTGTGGAAGGAGGTGATTTGTTGTGAAAATCTCCGCAGATGCCCACGGTATTCATAGTCTTCAGATGACACTTATAAATAAGCGTCAAAACCCCTACGAATTAAGAGGGATATTTGCTGTACTGACACTCTAAGTGCGTAGGGGATATTTTCTCCTACATACTAAGACTTATTTAAAAAAAATAAAAACACTTGTATAATACAACTTAATGAGTTTTATTTCATTACACACGACTAATTTCGAAAACATCTTTAGTTTAAAAAAAAACTAGTCGTATGTAATGAAATAAAACTTCAGTGGTATTATACAAGTGTTTAATTTTTTTAAAAAATTATTAAAATATCATTCCACAAAGTTAATGCTGAATCAATAAATAATGCTAAGATAATACAATAATATATTTTTTATTGTATTTAAGTAAATTTAGAAACTGAGCGACTTATACGAAGACATGGGCTGCTCGACGTATGAGGAGCTGAAGAGGAGTTCCGAAAATAGGCGAGAATGGCGAAAGAGATGTCATTTGTTGCTACCGACCAATCTGCAGGATTGAGACCAGAGAGGGAGAGGCGGTAGGATGTAAGGATGGTCAGATGTAGCATATTCATGTGAACTTCACAAAATCTGAACTTAGATGAGAACATGACAAAAAACTCAACAGCAGAAGACAGACAGTCACTCTCTTAACAACACGATGCCAGACCTTCTATGAACGTCTAACGTTTCAAGCATTTTGTTTTCTAATTATTTAATATCTCCTACGGCCTTAATCACAAATGCTACCAACTCTCTGGGGATGTCTCTATGACTCACATATAAGAGAAAAGTCATTGAGGTCCTCATTTAGACTTAAGCATTGCCATTCGAGCTACTGTCTTTCTTTGCTGAAAACAGAGTAATTCATCAACAAATGAGGAACGTCATAAGGTGTTATATCATTGAACAAAAAGCTATCAATATTTAATAATTTGAACCGATGAAAGTAACTCACAATACGTCGTAGTTTGTGAGATTTATGAACTAACGGGCTGTCGTATATAACAGGTTTTTTTTTTTTTTTTTTTTAATATTAGGGAAGCAGTTTGATTTTAATTTATGTTTTATTACTGATGATATTTAATTTATGTGTTATTACTGATTTAATTTATGTATTTATGACTGATTCGGCAGTCACTTTGTGGTGAAATCTATCCATTTTTAATTAATGTTTTACTTAGTAAATACCATTATTTCTTAAAATATACTGTGACACGTTTTTCGATGCATTCCGCATCATTTTCAAACACAGGTGCTCCGATGGGGAATGCATCAAAACACGTGTCATAGTAGATTTTAAGAAATAGTGGTATTTACTGAGTAAAGCATAAATTAAAAATGGATAGATTTTACCACAAAGTGATTGCCGAACCAATTAATGAAAGAAGTTTGATATCCCAAATTTAATTCCCAGCAGGTTAAAAATATTTTGTGAACAAAATAACAGGCAGTAGGGAATTTCTGTTAAAGCCAAACAACTACCTTGAAATATCAATGTTTTAAAAATTATGTACATATCGTAACATTTATTATATTGGATAGTCACAACAAATTATCAAACAATTAAAAATTTGCTGAAAAGGGATATTAATTAAAACTTTTATTTCGGTAATCATTCATTATTTTCGGTAGTTAAATTATTGTTTTTAGGTGGTCAATTATTTAAATATTGACGCTCATATTCTGGTAACTATATATTTGGGTAACCAAAATAAATTATCTTAATATATTGTATAATTTGTATCTACTAGTTGATGCTCGCTTAACTCACTGCACTCACCGTAACCTACTCATTCTATACGACAGAGTACACCTAACTGTGCACCGAGTGTTTTTTGTTGTTGTCGTTGTTTTCATTTTGTTTTTGTTTTTGTTTTTTATTTATTTTACACACCTACAAAGCTTGACTCCGATATTGTTTTGATTATGAACATCAAATGATGTTTTTAAGCTAATCAAGGCTTAGTTGAATGCCGTAAAAATATAAAAGTAACCTTTTTATATTGATTTTATTGTGCATTCTTAAAATCCTTCAATTACACGATTTATATCGCATTAATTATGTTATTCTGTATATATCTATATGAATTTGGACAGATTACTTTGCTTTCATATAATTAACATTTCAATAAACAACGCTTCAACCCGATGCGATGTCCCATGCACCTATATATGAGTGTAAATACAAGATACAGGTAGGTAAGTGAGAGATATTAAAAAAAAAAAAATTATGCAGTCTGTAACTTATGTAATGTCTAAATAAATTCAGAAAAAAAAACATTAAAATTGATTACTTTATATATTAAATAACAATTTACCCTGTAAGGTCATTTTGAGCAGCGTTTTTTATATGTGAATTTGTTAGCTGTCAAAAATATGTTCGTTTCGACGAGTTGGTGTATAGCAGCCATGTTTTTTAAGCAATTTATTGTGGATTTTAAATTGCGGTTTCCAGAAGTGTCTCTACACATTTCCTATAAAAACTGACAGCTGCCGGCCACAGACCGAGAGGTAATGAATACCATCCTTTGCAACCCAATTTGGTATAATAAACTCGATAGTACAATGTACGTGTTATATCTACACCGCTCTTAATGAGCTAAATAAATATAAGATAATACTGGCAAGGACATCGGCAATACGGGGCCAGCTGGCGCTATTTAATAAAATATTCAACGGACTAAATGTCCACTCTTTATTCACCATCCTGACGCGCTCAAAAGAAGTCCTTTCAAAAAATGTAGGGCAATAGATAGACCCAGTGGCGGATCTAGGATTATGAAGGAATTTGAATGTTTTGGGATGATAAAAAAAATTAAATATCACCTAAAAATTTCTCTCCGCAAAAATGTTCAGTGGTATAAGTCAACTAATTGAAGTAAAATTTATTATTTTAGAGAGATTTTACCTGATTTTTTCTATAATTATTAGAAATACAAATGGTATGTTTTTTTCATTCGTTGATGAGATCTTATATACATATTTCTAGAAACTAGAAAATCAAAAGTGGTAATATAAATTTGTTTTAAATTTTGTACATATTTAAATGTTATTTCACAACGTTAATTCCAAATCAATAAAGAAAATAATAAAATTATGTTCTTCCAAAAAAGACATTTTTAATGATCGTATTTCTGTATTGCATAGGTCGGATAGCCAAATAATTCATAAAGTTTTTTAAATTATATTTTCATTAAAAAGGAAGCACATTAAAAATATATTTTTTGGACCATTACAAGCGATTTAAATTAATACTTAAGAGTTTTTGTATTAAGGGCAACCAATATGAAATTTAACGTAATTATTTTTTTAATGATCAATTTAGCACAAGCAATAATGAATTATTAATCTAAAGTTAATAAATAGTTCTTTAAATAAATAAAAAAAATCAAACCATATTTCCAAAGATCATTAAGTAACCAAAAAAATATAAAACGCATTATTTATTATAATAGCAACAAAATCATTACATTTATTAATTGATTCGGCAGTCATTTTAGGATAAAATCTATCTTTTTTAATTTAAGTTTTACATAGTTAATACCACTATTTCTTAAAATCCATTATAAATCACATACGGTTTTTAAAAATAATGCTGAATGCATCGAAACACGCCTCGCAAAAGATTTATTATTAAGTAAAACTTAAATTAAAGATCGTGACATTGAATATACCGGTAATAAAAGAGAACTGTTTGCGTTTGGGAGCTTTTAAGATTAGCTTTTTCGGTAGATCCGCCTCTGGATATGCCAACCATTGAAGAAGGAAATTATTTGAATTCAGGACTAAACAATGTCGGTTGATCCATTCATACGTAAGTTCGAGTGCCTACTTTCTCATAATACAACATACGCAGTAGATGATGCATTTGGCAATATTTCATAATGAGTTAGTTCGTAGTTAGTCGGCTGATTTGCGATTGGCAGAGCAACGACTGCTTTACAATTCGTTGGCAGTACAGCTGTTTATGTACGTATAGTACCTACCCGTAGTATTATTGTAGCAGTTAACCAACACCGAACCCTAGTGAGGGCCCATTCAGTAACACTGACGGGAGCTTATGAATGAACGTTTTTATGTTTAGAAATAGGGAATACTGGGTAGGTAGTGATGATAATACGTAATAAATAATAGAATTAATGGAGTTAAACATACCTAGATTAAGTATTTTATTACATTTTTACTTCTTTGAAAATAAATTTCAAAATATTTTAACAACATTTTGAGTGTGTCCAAATACTTATTCACAAATCTGGAATATCTCGAATTATAGGAGTTATTAATTTGTATTATTTTTTAGCATCTCAACATAGATGAAGAAGAATATGAAAGCCTGAGCATTTAAAAGCTTCTTTCACCTCACTAATAAATGTCTCTAGTGAAGTTCTAGAGATTCAAGAACAATATTTCAAAATTGGTTCACATATGTAGAACTTCCAAGAATTTGAGTAGTGTGGTTGTCAATCATGGGTAGAATTGGTGAATGTTTTACGTGCGTAAAGTGCTCACCTATACCAGCCTATGACGGTTGTAAGCCCCGTAAATGACCATACTCTATATTCTTCTTCATCCACGTTGAGATGTCTAAGCATTTAAACACGCCATACGATTAAACCGAATTTACACATCCATATAAATGTGAAACTTGTTTTATTAATTTGTTATCCATTCCTATAATATAATATAATTTGAATGTACATATATATACCTATACTTAGATATAACGAGTAATGGTTATAACGAGCAAATTCAGTCGGTCCCGTCATCCTCGTTATAACCGAGTTCAACTGTATAAGCTAAACTTTATTTTTGTCAATTTCTAACAATTTACGCATTTATATCGTACGTCTCTACACATATCGATCGTCAATTAATTAGTATTAACGGCAAGTTGTAAGTTACTAATAAAATATTTAATAGGCATTCGTTTTCTTCCGAATATAAGTATAGCTTACCAATCCAACACTTAAGTGCTCGTAATTATATTAAAAAATGTTGAATACTATCGGAGGTATGGTTTCCATTATTCATTCACCTGGTATATAAATTATTTATTTTCATGATTTGAAAATAAATGCAAGTAACTTATGCAAGTAAGTTTTTTTACTTTTTCCTCTTCTTCCAACCCTTATCCGTAACCGATGGTGCATTTATCACTGCATTGTATGTCAGCAGTGTTATCTTGGTCGTCAAATACATGAAGGGAAGGCGATCAGCGCCACGCTTCTAGTACTATAGTTCTTCTTCTAAACCTTATCGGCACCCAATGTTGCGTAGGGCACTGCATCGTACTGACGTAGTGTTATCCCGATTATTACTTGCTTCAGGGGCCAGTCCAGGGTAATATAAAATAGATATTAGACTGTAAAATCACTAATATTAATTTGACTAATATTTAATCACAAGTACTTTAGCCCAGGATAATATTCAATAAATATTAGAGTCCAAAATCAGTCATATTTATTTTGACTGTACGGGGAAACAAACCTGGGATCTCCAGCTCAGTAGCCAAAGCGCTGACCTCTACACTACGGAGTAGTTTTTTTTACTAGGTAAAATGACATATTTCAGATTATATTAAAACTGAAACTTTATATTTAAAGATATATTAAATCGTCAATATTTACTGGGATGATATTCTATCATACTGTACGTATATATATTATATGTAGGTACTCAATCCTTTTTATTCCAAAATATAAAATTATTTTTGAAAATAATTCAATTATGCATTTCTTTTTCGTTATTTTTGCACAGTTTAAATAAGGATTTTTTTTTAAATACATTTTTTCCACAGATTTTTTGTCTTTAGTAATATACAAATTTATTTATTTATTTATATGAAACCGAATACTTTTGCCCGAGTATTCTACTTAGCTATTATTTAAACAAAAACAAACAAAAAATAAAAGAACATGCATTTTTTTCTATATCCCAAATTATATGGGTGTATTGGGGACTTACCACTACACTAGCACATATATATAATATGGAACCTCAGAGGTTAATAAATAAAAAATCCCCCATAAAAGAGCAATCAATTTTGGTGTATGCGAACGTTGTGGTTAAGGGTTATTATGGCGTGCGTGCGGGTTTGTTACCTGATCAGATGTTCGAAACGCTGGACAAAAAAGAGGAAGGACATTGAAGCTCTAGCAAAACAGCTGTTTGAGCGCATACGAGATGCGGGCACATCTTAAACTCATTTCGAATCATCCGTTTAACCGATGACTGGTGGTTTGCTTTAACACATGTATCGATTTAACTAACAATTAAAGATAACTGCGCGATTAAGTACTGGGCATCCCTGCGTGGAATTCCAGCTGTAAGCGGATGCCGAAAGTGTCTACAAAAAAATTCAGTGTATTATTGAACTTTATACCAAAATGTAAACTTTATACTGTATACTATAACGTTCACTGTTCTGTTTTGCCCATTATTGAACATCCAGAGTTCATTGATATTTTATTGATTTGTGTATTTGCAATGCTGGTAGATTTCTTTCACCTGCTATTTCGTATTTCGTAGATTTTAATGCATGTCTGATATGGCTATTCAATATAACATAGGAGTGATTCATTCCGAATTATTTTACATATCGCTCACTCCTTTAATAAATTGTCCGCCTCCATAGTATAATGATCAGCACGCTCGGCTACCGTTCTGGAGGTCCCGGGTTCGATTCCCAAGGGGGGTAAAATAAATACAAGTGATTTTTTCACTGTAATATTTATTCAATATTACCCTGGACTGGTACCTGAAGCGAAGGGCTGATCACCTTTCCTTCATGTGTAAACGATCAAGATAACACTGCGTTTATATGACGCAGTGCCTTATGCACCATTGGGTGCGCGATAGGGGTTTTATTATTATTTAATAAATTGTCGATATAAAATAATTAACTTATAGGATATCGCTTCATTGAGCGAGTTCAATAAGGACGAAACGTTTTCAGATAGATGAATAAATATTTATATTGTAAGTATTTATGAGATATGATAATAAAAAAGCGCAACTCGCATCAGAATACGCGAGTAACGGCCTAAAGAACAATCCCTCAGGGAAATATATGGAAAGCAACCATTTCCAGGAATTGAGAAGAAAATTCCAGATGTATTCATTGTATTTACTATGGCGAACGATTCCTGTTTCGGAAGAGCACGCGATATGGGAAGAATTTTATATGGTTTCACCAGTGCCGTTTTACAGGAGTACTATGTATGTATTCATATGTGAAATTGTACCTGTTTTCTCGACGTGGTCTATTGAATTTCTAATAGAATTGCAATATTTGCTGTGTGAACGCTTTTACTACATATTAGATTTGTCCTTTAAGTGTATAAAAATGAAAAGCACATTTACAGATTGATATCAATTTTATTTTATTTGATGTTTTTAACATCGTATTCATAAACATGTATTAAACTGAAAAAAAAAATCATTTTGACATCGTAACATAGATGAAGAAGAATATGGAAGCCTGGGTATTTACAGGGCTTATGACCTGTCATATGCTGGTTAAGTGATCACTTTATACGTGTTACATTCACCATTCTGCCCATGTTGATAACCACACTACTCGAATTTCTGGAACTCATAAATATGTAAATGATATGATTTATACGTGGTCCTGTGTGAATTCGCGGCATTATCTATGGTTGATTTGAGTATTTATTTTATGTAGCTGAGACCCTTAGATGTATGAATGGAAAATATTGCAACATTACACACGTGCAACATTCACCATTCTACCCATGATTGACAACCACACAACTCAATTTTTTGGAACTCCAAATAATATCAATATATCTCGTGACACAATCTTGAGATGTTAAACTCTAAAAAAATACTCCAAAGTGGAGATAATCCAGATTTGTAAACAAGTATTTGGACACACTCAAAATGTTGTAAATGCCAAACATTCTATTTGAAAACTCTGGATAAATTATAAAAAAAATTGTATTTTTAAAATATCACTTCACTACCCAAAATAAAAATTTTAAAACTACGTATTATCTAATGCATAAAAAATCATATGTAATAAACAAGCATTTTAAACGTAGAAATGACATTAATTAAAAAAAATATATTTCTTGTATTTTAGTGGGAACAATTATTAGATAAATATACGATTAGCTTTTGATTCAAAGCATCCACAGCAGTAATTTTATAACGATTAGACTACGAAGTGTGCACCGTGTATTTTCATATAATTACCGCCATCTATGAACGAATGACTGAAGTTTAAATATTGGAAAAAACTGTGATGTTACTCAAACATTGCACATTGAATACAGTACTACTTTAGCTGCTATTCACACCCAAAAATGCATAGGGCACTGCATTAAATTGTAATCATTTTCATTTGATCGTTGTACATACGAAGACAATGCGATCAGTCAAAATTAATATTAAATAAATAAATATATATAAAACACTTTTATTTATTTTGACTCCCCTGGGAATCAAACGCGGGACCTCCAGCTAGATTGTTAATTTATGTGCGAATTAAAGTGTATTTAATAATGAATGCTTTTTGTTCATGATTGCTTTAACGCCCAAATTAAATAAGTTGTCTTTCTTTATGAGCTAATTTTAAAGCATAATTATAATTTTAAAATAACTAAAAAAGCACATGAATATGATAGTATTTTTTTCTATTATATTTATAACTTTGAGTTTAATAGCGGGTATTTTATTCAGGCATTTTATTTCAATCGGGTATTTTATTCGAACAGAAATTTTAGAGTTAACGTTTTTTACCAGTGTACCCAGGATATATCCTTTATACAAAATTTTTTGGTCAACCGCACTTTTCCGTGATTGCATTATATAAAATATTTTCATCCTAGCCTTTGACTGCGTACCGTATATTGAGTTAGAGGGTTTGGCGATATTCTCAGTACGTGTCTACTTGATATTTCGGTATGCAGAAGTAGGTGTACTAACTATACAGGGTGCTATGGGAGTGGCGGTAGTACTGTTCTTCCAGCCTTGTGCGCCCGCCAGCATATTTTTGATGTTTTATGAACAGCGGGCGAAAGGAGAAATGGGTTCTGAAAAGAAATGAAAAGGCAGAACCGGTGTTAAGCACCGCAACAGCTGTGAAACGAGAGCAGAAATGCGAATTGCATATACAGGGTACCTGAAACTACAGTGCATATCCCATGCAGCGACATAAATCGAGTTAGAAAAACACGTTTCATCACAGGGATGCTGTAAACAAGAAAGTTTACCATACCTTAGTATGTAGTTTCTACCATATTTTATAATGGTCATTTCAAAAATAAATATGCTCTTATCAAACAACATCATTGCATCTAAATGAACTTTTTTTTCACATCTCAATAAAGATGAAGAAGAAAGAATATGGAAGTATGGGCATTTACAGGGCTTACAACCGTCACACGCTGGTTTAAGTGATTGGTTTAACATTTAAGTGTAACCAATTCTAACCATGATTGAAAACCACACTACCTAAATTCTTGAAACTTCTAGATGTATTGATCAAACTCGTAACACTTCACCATAGCCATCTATGGTGGGATGAGGAAAGCTTTTATTAAGCAGAGATTCTTTCATTTGCACGGTCGGGTGTGTATGAGGAGATGCATGAATGTAGAAGAGACGATTTTTTCCGAGACAGAGTGGTGTGTCATTGGATTCTCTCTGCCTTTATCCCTGCGGGGAAGCGGCGTGATGGTTAGTTAGTTAGTTATTTCTTTTGTATGTGAGGTCCGAATCCTGGATTAAATTCACATACTTGAGGAACGCTTGAAACATACATGTGTATATATATATATATATATATATATATATATATATATATATATATATATATATATATATATATATATATATATATATATATTTATAAATATATATACATATATATATATATATATATATATATATATATATATATATATATATATATATATATATATATATATATATATATATATATATATATATATATATAAATATATATATTCAACTATACACATATTTAGGTACTTATTAAAAACTAGCAAAATTTACAATAACTGTATGTTTAAATTCTGAAGTTTTCTGCAACGAGTGCAGGTAGAATTTAAAGAATAATTTATTCTATGCAAGTTTATTCGACAAGAATGCATAATGCACACGCAAAAATGCATTAAACAAGGGAACATGTTTTCTCGACTCCTGCTTCATATAATTAAAAACGCATTACGCTAACCTAGACCAGCTAAATTATTATTAACCTTTAAGTCAGATTTAAGTGTATTTTTTTCGTGCGGTTCGCGAACTATTTCATGCAACAGTTTATTATTATATTATGCAAATGGTGTGTAACATATTGTGAAGTGCATTTTCATCGGAAAAATAATTGAGAAATAATATCCTTCATTCCTTTCTCTTCAAAGAGAAAGGCGATTTGCAATTTTACGCTAATTTATTGATTTTATGAACACAAAGACTTTTGAAATTCACTGCAATACATAAGGGGATTTTTTTAAACGGTTCGTAGTTTTTTTTTTTAATTAAAAAATACGTATTATAATATCGTTATTTTATAATGAAATAGAAATAAAATAGCGTAATCCTGATAAATCGAAATCACAACAGTCGAATTTTAAGGCCTATTTCTATATTTTTAAAATTATTTTGATCGCTTTGTTGCAATATTTTCTTTTATGTAGCAATTTTTATTATTATTTTCAATTGACTCGGTAGTCACTTTGTGGTATCAATTTAAACTGTAATTTTACTTGGTAAATACCGCTGCAATTTAAAGTCTACTGCAAAACGTGTTTTAATGCATTCAGCATCTTTACATTACGTGATAATGATGTAGAATGCATTGAAACACATGTCATGATAGATTTGAGTAAAAAAAATAAAATGAAAACATTTTCTTACCTGTTATGAGCAGTTAATATTTTCAATTCTCACAGGCATTTCTCATATGGGGGATATATCAAAAACTTTCTAATAAATCATTTTTAGTTACTTGTCTGTCAAGAGTAATGTAATCAAGAATCACTCTATTCACAAGAATACGATATATTTCGTTTCTATCTGCCACCATTTATTGACTAGGTTTTTCAATATACTTTTGTTATTAGTTGTCGTAATGGAAGGTTAAAAAAATTAGTTGCATAGTTTTTACATTTTAATTTCAATATTAGAAAATGAAACGAATGGTAAAAAAATATCTTCTTATTTTTAATGTCTAGTTCCATAATGATTTATTATATTTAGTAAATATTAAACTGACTACGAATTTAATATTATTTCTAAATGGTACAAATTTTCCCATTATTTTTTGACAGCTCAACAAAGATGATGAAGAATATGGAGGTCTGGGCATTTACGGGGCTTACGACTGTCTAGGCTGGTTTAAAACCTCACATTACTTACACACGTGTACCATTTACCAATTCTACCCATGATTGACAACCACACTACTTAAATTCTTGGAAGCTCTATATACATATTTATATGATCCAATTTCGAAATATTGTACTTATATCACCAAAATTTTCACTAGATACATCTATTAGTGAGATGAATAATCTTTTTTATTCAGCAGAAACTCTTATAGATCCGAATCCTGGATTATAATCACATACATGGGAAAAAGCAGAAAATGTCCGTTTCATTTTATTATTTTGCTTTTAATTAGACCAGATAATTATTTTACAACATTTTGGGCGTGTACAAATACTTGTTCACAAATCTGGATTATTTGGAGATTATCCAGATTTGTGAACAAGTATTTGGACACACTCAAAATTTTGTAGATAACATTTTTAACGAGACGTAGAAAAACTTATGGAAATTTAAGGTTTAAAAATCATATTATAAGATTAAGTTTTTGTAATATGATTCGGCGTAGGTAATTATGTTAGCTGTAGAAGTTTAGGTGCTTATAAAAATACGAGCTCTCTGAAAGTCTCCTTAAATTTGTTGAATAGAACAACAGCACGTCGGCATATTTGACCCGAAAAGTTATGAAAGTGTGTAACAGAAGGGTTGTTGCAATTAAACGCATTCTCACGTGCAGGGTGGCGGAATATTACTCCAGGAATTCAGAAGGAAGATTATTTAGCATTCCTGTAAGTAAGATTAAATCAAATAATTGGATGGGATGCTGAGAAAACATACTTTGGCACATGTTTATGTTTCCCTGATTAGATCTTTTCCGGGATATATGGGAGTGAAAGGAAAGTATCTCGTTTTCAAACTGCTGAGTAAGAAAACTATATTTTTGTTTTATTTTCTAAACTATAATTATTTTCTCTCACATACTTATAGAACTTTCGAAATCTGTAGTATTTTTTTTCTCTCGAAAAGCTAAATATCAAGTTTAGTTTTCTCGATTACATTTTTTTATAATATATCATAAACAATATTAGTTTTTCGATATCTATCATCTAAAATCAAATTATTATTTTCTCTTAATAAACTTTGTCTTAAGTTTTTATATTGAACCATAGTTCTTTCTCAGATATCACTTAAAGTATTATTTTTTCGATATCTTTTGTCTAAAATCAATTTATTGTTTTCTCTTAATTAACTTTATATTATGTTTTGATCTTTGAATTGTAAATATTTTCTTACATATCATGTAAGATACCAGTTTTTGTACATCAATCATCTTAATTAAATTTATTTTGTTGTTCTGAAAGCTTTCATTGCATTAAAATATATAATTATAAGAGTACGTTAAAATTTCAAGAAAATTAAACTTAAATAGGTAGAGAAAGATTTTTTTATTTCATTTCGGTGAAATACTTGTAGACATATCTTAACATAACTCTTTTTTTATTTTACAAGCAAGTCAACAAGTAGACTAAATAAAAAGAAAAAAACTTTTTCAATAGAATGAAATCCCATAAAGAACCTTGTCAACCCTCATATAATAATTTAAAATAACGGAATATAAATGGAGATTGTCATTCACATTAAAAAATACACAATGTTCATGACAGTTATTTTACCCCCTTAGGGCATTTTAGTTGCACAATCGTAATTCTGTTTTTAAATATTCAACATTTCATTATATTACTTTGAAAAGATGCTGATAATTTTGTCTAAAATGTCTTGGTTCTACTACCAATTTTCTATAGGTTAGACTTACATTGGCACCACATGTCATCACACAAGAAAGATAGCATTACTCCTCAATTTACAGTACATCCTTTTTTATGAATGTTGGTTTTTAAAATAGGGATGGTACTTAATAGGTTCGGCAGCCACATTTTGGTAATATCTAACGGTGTTTGAAAATGATGAGGAATGCATGGAAACACGTATCACAATAGATTTTTTAAAGTATTAACTAAGTAAAACTTAAATATAAAATGAAAGTTTTCGATGGGGACAGTAGATATGTTTTATTCAAATAAATATTTTGATGTATTTTATGTGTGTGCACATACTAATAAAAGAGTTTCTGCTTAATAAAAAGCTTCTTTTCATCTCACCAATAGATGTCCCTAGTGAAGTTCTAGTGATTAAGATGAAGAATAATGTTTCAAAATTGGTTCATATATAAAGAACTTGCAAGAATTTCAGTAATGTGATTGTCAATAATGGGTAGAATTGGTGAATGTTACACGTGTGTAAAGTGATGAAGTCAGCTCCGTAAATGCCCAGACTTCCATATTCTTTTTTATCATTGATGAGATGTCAAAAAATAATATTTTTACGTAGCTTATTTTCAGAATAACTGCGTTTCAACAACCTTTATATTGAAGTGTGATTTTCCTCCTCGAATGGGAACCAGTAGCTACTCGTAATATTAATTTTTATTGCCTTACTTTGCGATCACTGTAACATTCGTAAGTACTTAAAAGTATACGAGTTGTATATATGTGTATGAATGTAGCTTGTGAATATGTGATTCTAATAAAGATAACCCTAAAACAACCTTAAGCATTTTGCACTAAAATTTATTGCTTGCATTGATATACATCTCAATTATTCTTCCCCTAACCCTTTGCGGTCTCCATCGGGGTAGTTTAAAAGTTAATTACATTCAACGTTTACAGTTTAATATGTGTCCTAGTAAAAACAATGCACTTTGGAGGATATCCCCGGCATATGCGGTAGACTAATCCTGTCAAAGTTTAAGCGCGTTCTGCCATAAAGTTTACATTATCCTTGGCACATTAAGCTAAATCATTCTGACTTCAGATATGGCGCAAGGATATGTGGATAGCTGTATTTGCATGCATAATTTTATACGTAATAATATTAAACTCCTCTCTACGGTGTACATTTCACGTCACCTTCGCGAGAACTTTAGTCCTTAACTGTTAATGGATATCTTTATTGTCAATACAATTTGATATTTTCCTTGAAATTAATTAAAATCGAAGCACGAAATTGTTTTAGTAACGGGAGCTTCTTAGATCTTTGATATTTGATAAATATTCGAATTTGAAAATAAACTTCATTAAGGCAAATAAACAGTAAACAAAAAAAAACGGACATTTCTACAGCAGTTGGTGGAAATCATTCCGAAATAATAGATCATTAGTATCATATTCTACCTGTCGTATTATAATAACATGCTTTTTAGCAGACAGTGAAATAATAATAATTTTGGAAAATTTAATGTACCGCCATTTTCGTAAAATACTACCTCGAGGGCGATTTTCTGTGATGTTATATGATACTTTGTTTATTCTCGGATAAAATAATGACAAATGTTTATTTACCGGTTAATTTTCCTTTGTGTATAGCGTTAGATTACCTGGTCAACTTTATCGTATCTGCCATCAAACTCAATTTAAAAAAATTTTAATGTGATATATAAACACATTAAATAATCAAAGAAAAATATATAAGTACTATTTAAAGTAATTATTTAAGTTGCATTTTTTTCATCTAAAACAATTTATTGTAGAAAAATATTCTGTATTTTTAAAAATTGAATCGTCTCGTTTTCATTACGTAGCGGGTAAAAACATGACCGAAAATTAGAATAGCACCAGGTAATTTACTATTATAATACATTATAATGTAAATATCAGATAAAAAAAATAATTTATGTATCATGGGAACCACCCATTAATAAATTTCTTCAAATATCATTATTTTAAAATTGTAAAAGAAAAACACTTGTTTTTTTTACCACTTGAGTTTATTTTATGACGAATAGTTTCAGAAGCTATGCTTCCATCTTCAGGTCTCAATGTTAAAATTAAATGTTCAATGTCTAAATTTAGACCTGAAGATGGAAGCATAGCTTCTGAAACTAGTCGTTATAAAATAAACTAAAGTGGTAAAAAAACATGTGTTTATCTTTTACAATTTCATCATGTCTTGCCACAAAGTAAATGTCGAAAGAATAAATAAAATAACATTATTTTATCTTAATAATACAAATAATACACACATTATATTATGAACCAAATGTTTTATTAAAAACTATATTTATTGATATTTAAAAATTTAATTTATTCTTCCCATCATGTATTATGTTATTATGTATTTATGTACTACTACTACCATCACGCCGTTTTTCCGCAGGGGTGGGCAGAAAGGATGGAACGCCACACTCTTCTGTCCTGATATACACTCCTCGCCTCCTTCACATCCATACATCTAGTCATACACGCCCTCCGATTACGCAGACTTTTGACTCCGCCAGATTTTAGGTTCTGATTGATCTGATCGTGCCAAGTCTTTTTCGGTCGTCCTCGTTCTGTTTTCCCTCTCATATTCGCCACATATATTTTCTTAGTCATTCTCTCGTTATCTATTTGCTTCACATGTCCATACCACCATAAAGAACTCTTCCTAATCTTTTCAATTATTCCTTTATTGTAAAATTTGGTAATTTTTTTTATTTATTTGACAAAAAATATTATGATCTTTATATATATTTCCCATTTTGTGAGTAATTTATTATCTAACCTTCAAGGAAGTATGTTGCTTAAAGCGAAAGAGTTTGACGGATGAAAGGATTATTTCCTTACATTTTTACGATCTCATTACGATTTAAAGTTTTTGAACCAATAAATTGAAAGGTTAATATTAATTTATGGCTGGCGATGATTTATTGTTGCTAAATAAATAATGATTTTATTGTTACTCGTATAAAGTGATTAAACGCCGATATAAAACTTCTAGCATTACCATATTGCGAGTCTTTGCAAGAATTCTTTTCCTATTACAAATTCATGCATCTCCTCATACATCATATACCCCTGGTTATTTCGACTCCTGACTTGTCTTCTTTCAAGTATTTAAAATACATTATCATGCCTAGTTTTCCTTGGTCATCCTCTACTTCTATTTACACCTACTCTCGTCTTGTATATTTGTATTAATTAACTACAATCTAACCATTAAGCCGCTTCCCCGCAGGGGTAGGTAGAAAGAATACAACACCACACCAATCTGTTTTTGCAAATATTCTTCGCCTCTTCCACCTTTTCATGCATCTCCTCATACATACTAGCAATTTATTATGACTCCTAATCTGACAACTTTCAAGTTACAACATTTTGAGTGTGTCCAAATACTTATTCACAAAATCTGGATTATCTCCAATTACAGGAGTTATTTTCATATTATTTTTGACATCTCATCAAAGCGATGAGATGTCAAAAAAAAACTTTCAAGTTATTTGACAAACTTGATCATGACAAATTTTCCTCGCTCTACCTCTGCTCCGCTCTTATTCTTAAAAAATATTTAAAGAATATTGTTTTATTGTTATTTCCTCAGTTATTTGTACCACATATCCAAAGAATCTCAACACACCTTTATTAATTTTATCGATAGTGCTTATCTCTGCATTATTTCCTTAAATCACCAATATGTATCATACATCGTTTTTGCATATTCGTCTGGGAGATCACATTTCAACTGCATTTAGTCTACTATCATCCTTCTTTTCCCAACTCCATGCTTTACTTCTACACCATGGGTTGAAACCAGGACTCCATTGTGTACTGCCAGTTTAGCTTTCGCTTTTAGGTCCTTTTTGTTATATGCTGTATTGCCATATATCAAATACATATTTCGGTAGTGTAAAGGCAAAGGGGTGTATCTGTCTCAGACCAAATTTTTCAGGAGAGCAAAAACAAACTTTGAAATTAAATAACTCATTTGTTTTATTTATTTTTGAATGTACATATCTTAATTAAACTAAATAGGAATTGTAACTACAGCTTTATCCTTTTGATATTACGGAATATACTATTTTAGACATTTTGCGGAAAATGAAAAATTTGACAGATATACCCCCTTTGCAATTACACTATAGATTCGTTTCTACTTGTTCGTTATGTATGTCCATATTTCAGGATCTCTTTTTAAAACTGTAACCACTCGCTCCTGAATTGTATATATTAAATGATTTTTTTAATTATTTTCTTGGTATTGTCTTTGCAGAGCGATATTATCCTGCGATATTTATTTTGAAGGTTCAAATCGAACTATAAATTATGGCGAGCAAGGTGAAGCCAACAAGATAGTAGTTAATCTTGGATATACGCGAAGATAAAACGAAGTAAATTATAGATCCAATCTAATCCAAGGTTCGGTGGGACATAAGGAGTCTCGAGTTGAACAATGAGTAAATGAGGAATATAAAAAGTCACGGCGAACTCATTTGCATGCATAAAATATTCTCGAGCAGTGACTAAAGTAAAGTAAGACAGAATAAAAGCTGACTAGAAGTGCAAGGACAATAAAATCGGAGCACATTTTGCAAAACTTGCACCGCGGAAATGCAAATTTTAGTATCTCGAAACGTATGGATCGTTACTCGTTGTTGACTATAAAAAGGGTTCAACCAGTTTGCTGAGCAAATGAATTTTATTATGCAAAAATTTCCTAGCTGCATTTCTCTAATGATAAGCGACATTTCGTGGTTATTTTGTTGGATGTATTTAATTACATGAAACCTCTATGAAGCATGGATACCGTCATGCCACTTATCACAGCACTTACAAAGTTTAAAAAAATAAAAATATTTTTACTTAGGGTGAGATCTCAAACGTACAAAGCCAGACGTGTTTTACAAGTTGTACAATTTTTTAAAAAATATTAAAAAAAAAAACTGTTTACACTTTTTTAAATCCTTTGTTTCAATAACTATTTTCTCTTCAAAACCGTTTATTTATTTCGAAGAAAAACTTATTTTTTCAAAATGAAAATGGTATTTTTAGCAGAAGAAAAAACAATTACATAAAATATTACCTAGGTCGAAAAAAAAATATGTTAAAAATAAAACAAACTCTTATTTTACACCAACCACAAAATAATAATCACACTCAAACATATAAATAAGAATGTAAGTGCTTGCTATCTTAAATTACCTTAATTTTATCCACAGACTAATTTGTAATTTTGACACAGCGTTGCATTAGAACACGTGTATTTTTATATAGGTACATGTGACGGGTACAAACATATTTTTAAACTGAAATGGCAGCGTCATCTATTGGAAGTATCAGAAACACGTCCTTATCTTAATATTGCTCACGGCGGATACCGTGCTTCTTGACAATTGCTATCACTTAGCATATTCAATTAATTCGATTGCATTGTTGTTTCATAGATTTTAAATATTGTCATTTCTCATTGTGACGTGAAACATGTTAAGAATGTTTTTATTTTCTATTTTCTACCTTTTCCATTTGATTTAACTGAGCCATAGCAACGGGTGAATCAAACAATAAAAGCTGTTTATATTAAATTTGAAAACGTAATTGAAAAATAACTGTAATAATTATTACATGCTACAATATAAAATTGGTATCACTTTGTATTTGAGTTCCAAATAAAAAGTGATGGTCACACAGAAAATAATAAGGTCCTTATTACTTTACATCTCCTATAAAATGATTTTAAGATTGAGCATCCCTGAGTCTCGGGAGATGTTCACTAATAATATTATGTACATACATAATGTAGGTACCGATAATATTGGAATTCAACGTAAACAAAAATAGGCAATGAAAGATTTATTCTTCGAAATAATGTTTATTTTCTTTGAGTACCAAATTTATATTTATGTTGATATAAACAAAGTTATGGAATCTCTCGGATTCGCCCACTTTCTTATGTATACATTTTGGGAATATTATTCATATTGACGTCTATAAAAAATATATTGTTTCTTATAACTTTGCCGGCAGGTGACAAAAGCGTATAGGAGCTATAAAGCTATAAATTCAAATTAACCAATAAAAACAACACTCCTAAAAACGTATGAATGGCTGGTAGGATGGGTAAAGCCCGACCGCTATCTTCCGTAATCACAATGTACAGGAATCGTATGAAGCAACGCACTGAAAAACCAATAAAAGGCCCCCACATATAAGTTTTTTTTATACCTTTTATGCAACATGCGTATATCATTTTTCTTAGACGTGATATATTTTCAAAATATCGTGCTGGTACCCATATACTATGGGAGCCGCGTTCTTGCGTTTAGACAATATATATTGTTATATTGTTCTCCTATCCTTCCTGAAGTGTGTCAGCGGTTCTTTGATAAACTATTTACAAAAAAGATAACAGTCTTACCACTCGTAGCAATAATTTTATGCGTTTGAATTGAGCAATACACTTACAACAGTTTCAATAACATATATTGAGCCGAATCTCTACATATATATATATATATATATATATATATATATATATATATATATATATATATATATATATATATATATATATATATGTATATATATATATATATATATATATATATATATATATATATATATATATATATATATATATATATATTTATATATTTATATATATATATATATATATATATATATATATATTTATTTTTATATATATATATATATATATATATATATATATATATATATATATATATATATATATATATATATATATATATATATATATATATATATATATATATATATATATATATATATATATATATATATATATATATATATATATATATATATATATATATATATATATATATATATATATATATATATATATATATATATATATATATATATATATATATATATATATATATATATATATATATATATATATATATATATATATATATATATATTAAATGAAACGTTTGAAATAAACCACTTAATGAGTTTTATTTTATTATACATGACTAGTTTCGAAAATAAACATGTAGTTTTCAAAACTAGTCGTGTATAATAAAATAAAACTCATTAAGTGGTTTATTGCAAGTGTTTATTTTTTAACGAAAAATCAACGTCATTTCACAAAATTAATGCCGAATCAATTAATAATAGAAGTCTTTATTATATTATCAATTTCTGTTATTTAAATACAGAAAGTTTAAAAAAATTGAGTTATATTCATTTATTGTTTCGGCATTAACTTTGTGGTAAGACATGTTACAATGATTATTAGTTATTATACAGACCTGAATGATGGAAGTTTAACTTCTGAAACATGTAGTCTATAATAAAACTCAAGTGGTAAAAAACGAAGTGTTTTCTTTAATCATTGAGTTATATTTTAATAAAATGTGATTCTTATAAAACATGCACAATTTTGAATAATATCAAAATAGCTTTAAAATACATATTTATAACACCACACGATTTCAACATTGTAAACATTTGTATTTTTAGGTACAAATATTTCTGCATTGTTTAGAAATCAAAATGATTAGTAATATAAAACACCTTTACAGTAAATTAAACGAGATTCACAAATAAATTTAAATAGACAAATACATAAAATATTTTTGAAAATTTTGTTGAAGATACTTTTAGTACATTTTAAAATAAATAAAATATAATCTTTAACTTTAATCACTAAAACTTAAGTCCTGGGTTTATTTCCGAAGAAGGGGGCAAATAATAATTAATGATTTTATCCCTGTAATATTTATTCAATATTACCCTGGACTGTTACCTGAAGCGGAAAGCTGATCATCTTTCCTTCATGTGTTAACGATCAAGATAACTTTGCGTTTTTATGTTGCAGTGCCCTATGCACCATAGGGTGCGGATGAGGGTTTGAAGATGAAGATATACCTTTGTGTGTGTATCCTTTGAGAAAAATAAATGCTTACTATATATTATACATTAATGTACTTATTAAGGTTATTTTATTTTTATTTTATTTTATTTATTTTGGATTTTTACAGCCACTACAAAACAATATACAACAACAGTTAACAAATCTACAGCCAATTAAAAAAATTCACTGATAATAATATTCTTATGAAAGTTATGTTGGTGTGTGTGTGTGTGTGTGTGTGTGTGTGTGTGTGTGTGTGTGTGTGTGTGTGTGTGTGTGTGTGTGTGTGTGTGTGTAGTACCTATTCCATGTCAACATAAATCATCTATTATAAATCCATCGTTATAAACCTACAATCTAACACTCTCCAAAAAAGAAACATCATCTTTGAAGCAGTTGTTTTTTAAGCTCCAAAAAACTATTCGACTGTAAATTGGTAGATTAATTGTATAAAATCACTTTTAATTGAAATGAACTATTCCAAATGACTCAAGTATTCCAAACTTGCGTAATAATAAATTGGAAACATTCAAAATTGTAGCACTGCTATCCATAATAAAATTACTTTCAAAACTTGAAATTTGTAATAGCAGTACCTAAATGTATCAGTTACAATAGAGCCATATGTTTCAATTTACAAATAAGTAATTGTTCTCTGTCCATAAGACTAAATTACATTTATGGACACTAAATCACGCTACTGCAATGGAAGCGTTGTAAAATGAAAATTTTCAATTATCTTTTATTCTCTTAGAATTTTATTGTTCCATATATAGATATCACAGAAATTGCTCGAGTACGAAATATCACATTACACAAACTCCAGTAATACAACAATATATAAATATATCCTTTTAATTAGCAGGGCGAGATTGGATTTTGTAATCTGATCGTAGTGGGTTTATAAGGACGTATATCCAGCAGTTTTGTGATTAAAATTATCTAAACAATTAAAATATATATTAACGTACTTCATATACATAGTGTCTTGAAGCAAGACTTCCGTTTGTTCTATTCAATGCAGTAACATGATTGTATGAAAATGACGTTAGATGTTAAAAAGTACCAGCTAATGTTAATTTCATATTATTATTTGACATCTCAACATAGATGAAGAAAAATAAGAAGTCTGAGCATTTACGGGGCTTACGACCGTCATAGGCTAGTTTGAGTGATCACTTTACACACGTGCAACATTCACCAAATAATATATAATATATTCATGTCAAAAAATTATATAATAAATAACTCCCATAATTGGAGATAATCCAGATTAACAAGTATTTGGACTCCCTCAAAATGTTGTTTATGTTATTTTTCGATTGAATTTAGAAAGTTGTATCGAGATCGTTTGGAAAGATGAATCGAATGAGTGAAGAAAAAATAGTAAAACAAATTTATGTTGTGAATGTGGTTGATTATAGAAGCAGAGGAAGACCGAAGAAAACTTAGCATGATCAAGTAGTTCAAGTACCTGGTACAAGAAAGTGGTCAGGTCGTATGGCGGTCAGGTTATAGTCGGGTGTGAATGAGGAGATGCTTGAATGTGGAAGAGGTAAATATTGTTTGCAAAGACAGATTTGTGTGGCATTATATTATCGTTAGTAAGTTAGTTTGTTACGTTAATTGGTTAATGGTCAACCATACAAGGTTAGCACGAGAAACAGGAAACATTTGAAAAAAATTAAGTCAGTTAATGTTGAAGTAAATATTTATTTATTGACATTGGAATATAGTGTAATGAAATTTTGTTGGAAAATAATGTTTTCGAGATGTTGACAGTCTTCATTGATGGAAAAAAATACTAATAAAAGTTGTTTAAAACAATGTGTGAGTTTTATTTATTTTTTAAAGTAAATAAAATTTGCCACGAAGTACTTATTATCAAAACATATTCTAGAAATTAAATTTATATTAAAAAAAAAACGATCGTCTATCTAACTACTAATAAGATGGTGAAAACTTCACGGGAATTACGTTTAATACAGAGATTTTTTTCAATTATTTATACATCGGTCTTTTGTTTGATTTATACGTTTGGTATTTTTATTTTTTCTTATTTATACAAAAACCTAAACATGCATTTTTGTTTGATTCTCATATTTATATAACATAAATACGACCACCTAAAAATATACTTTCATTTAATTTCATGTTTGATTTTTTAAATAATATTAAAACGATAACCTCAAAATACAATTTTCGTTTGATTCTCATATTTGGTAAATTTAAATGTAACAATATAACAATCTCAAAATACATTTTTGTATGATTCTCGTCTCTGGTAGGTACATTTAAATGACATTAATACAATGATTGACTTTAAAATACATTTTTTCAATCCTCATCTTTGTATATTTATGTCATTAATACGACAAGCTCAAAATACAACGTGCACTATTTCGGAATTCAATATGAACAACATTCATCATGCATCACCCATTTAATAATGATTGGAGAAGTCAAGTAACGTCTCCAAAGGAAGCAATGCAATACTAACAGCATGTGTAATTTCGGTACGGAACTAATGCTCAGCTTCTCCAACGCTTAAGTGAAGCTAATTTCCTAAGGAGTTATGATAGTAACACAACATTTCGGGACAATTTCTAGTTATTACCTACCCATTCGCGAAATGGGTGACTTCACCGATTATCTGCATTGAAGACATTTGTACTGTATATATCAAATATTCGGATTCTGAAAATTATGGAATTATATAAACAAAATATATATTAGATTTAAATATAACTGATATTTCTGCATCGTATAGACGTAGTGTTATCTTGATCGTTAAATACACGAAGGAAAGGTGATCAGCCTTCCGCTTCCGGTACCAATCCAGGGTCATATAAAATAAATATTAGACTGAAAAATCACTAATATTTATTTAGACCCTCTTGGGAATCGAAGGATCCCGGGACCTATAGCATGGAAGCCTAGCGCGCTAACCAGTAAACATATGTATGTAAGTGGAAAAAAATTATAGTTAAAAAATAAAATATGCTAAAATAAAATTATACGTAAAAGTATTCTTACTTAAAAATATATGTTTACCTTTATTTCGAACCTCAAGGTGAAATGTTTAAGGCTCTATAGTTCAAATGGTGAATATAGTATAAATAATAAAAAATAGGTAAAAAATAAAGGTATGTTTAGATGGTTTCGGCATGTATAACGAATAAGTGAAAATAACAAATTTTTTTTGATACAGATGACCAAGGAAACTTGGCATGATAGTTGGTATAATCGGCGGGTATACAAAGATGCAAACATGTGGAAGAGGCATATATTGTTTTTAAATACAGATTGGCGTGGCGTTCTATTTTCTCTGCCTGCCCTTGAGGAAAAACGGCGTTATGGTAATTTGATTTTTTTTATTAAATATATATTTTTAATATAAAATACAAAGAAAAATAAAATAAACTTAAAAATAAATGAAGTGAAATTAAGAATATTTAAATATAACATATATACACATATCGCTCACTCCTTTCAAGAACGTTATAAATAAAAAAAAAGATTTTTCAGGAGATCTTTTTTAAAGTTTAAAAATATAATACAATGTATTAAAAATAAATATCAAGCCACTCGTTGAACATTTTTCTGTGCAATAGATCTTTTTAGGTAAAACCTGAAGGTTTTTTCGCCATTTGAAAATTTTTTAGTTTATTTAAAAAAATAATTAAACAATACATTTTCTTCAAAATGCAAAAACAACAATTTCTGCCCTGTAGCTGGTAAATATTATGTTTAAAATATGCCTCTTTTGCTGGGATATAGTACATTTTCTGGGCATTCCAAAAACATGCACAACCGAAAAATTATCCATTTTCGATTTATGACGTTCTTGAAAGAAGTGAGCGATATATGTATATACAAACTCACATACGTAAACGCTCTGTCCAACACACGCACATATAGTAATACATATACAAACACATAAATATTATTAAAACCCTTATCCGCACCCCAATGGTGCATAGGGCACTGTGTGTTATATACGCAGTGTTATCATGATCGTTTTACACATGAAGGAAAGGTGATCAGCCCTCCGCTTCAGGTACCAGTCCAGGGTAATGTTGAATAAATATTACAGTGAAAAAATTACTTATATTTATTTTACCCCCCATGGGAATCGAACCCGGGACCTCCAGAACGGTAGCCGAGCGTGCTGACCATTACACTACGGAGGCATAAATATCCATATATTTAAAAAAAAATTAAAAAATGCCACAACTTTGAAGTTAAAGTTATTTTAAAGAGTTCATTTACTAGGTGTACAAAGTTTACATCGGGGACTGTATGATGTTTTGTTCCAATATTTAGAAAAAAATAACCATACGATATATTCCATGTTCGTATATTTTTTGTTTGTTTGTGGAAATGTTGATTGAATTATTGATTCTTATAATTGAAATAAATATTTTTTTGTGATTTAGATATTTTGAAAAAAAATGCTAATATATATTTTTCAACATTATAAAAGATCGTATTTACTTTTCAATATTATTACCCTTGCGATATAAACATTAATAATTTTAACCGCAATTTGATTCAAGATTTAATGTTTTTTTGCATAAACCACGGCCATAAGCCATAACTCGTCTCCATCCCCAATTCGTATTCCGCCAAGGAGATTCGGATAAAGGTTCCACTTGGCGCTAACTCGGGATTAACTTGGGCCAGAGGTTACACCAAGTTTTATGGACTTCCACTGCACTAAAGCGAACTCTAATAAAGTAAAATTATAACTGTAAATTGTTAATTCTGCCGAGAATCCTTAACGAGTAGCGAATTCCTGTAATTTAATAGTATTGTCTTGGAATAATTACCTCATTTTTAATGGTCAAGAAATTAAAAGCTTATGAAATTTGATTCGCACGTGATTCTGTATGTATGTAAATTCATTTACTTCTGTGAAATTTAATTCACAATTACAAGCGATTATTTTGAGAAATAAATTATGAAAGTCAGATCATGAGGTGGAATAATCGGCGGATGTATGTATGAGGAGATTTTTTATATTTTGTACATATATATATATTTTTTATTTCCTTAAATTACACTAATATAAACTATTATTTACAATTAATTTACATCATATATATCACATCACATCTTTTACAATTACATTAAATTTTTTAATTCACACCTTTTTATAGTAAACAAACATTTATTTTTAAATTCTTTCAGACTCTTTTCATTCTTCATACATTCAGGCATCTATCTCATTATACATTTTCAAACCCTTATACATTAAACAATTTTGTGACTCGTTTTTTTCAACAAAAGCAGTCTTATTCTATCCTTATCTCTAGTAATATGTTCATGTAAATTTTTGTTTAACACTATTTTATCCTTAAAATATTTGGATGCATGAATGTGAAGTAGGCGAAGAATGTTTGCAAAGACAAAGTGGCCTACCCCTGCGGGGAAGCGGCTTGATGGTTTGGTTTAGTGTTAAAAAAGTTTAAACCTCAATCATCATATAATGAAAGATATTTGAAGATATGTAAAAGAGATATCAATAATTGGTATTTCATGTTCGATTTCGGCTATTTAAAAACTCATTACGATACTGATCAATAATATATATTCAATTTTTATGCAGCCGTTTTTATAATATATGGTCTGAAGGGCAGTTTGACCTTATTTGCCAATCTTATACACTGTATAAAATATTTTATCTTTCTATGCTGAAATACACCCTATATATTATTCATTATTTTGGCATTACTTAGGTGGAATAACATACAGAAATAATTATAAAAATAAAACAATATCATAAGATCACTTTTGAGTTTGTAAATGTAAACACAACTAGTTTCAAGAATCAATTTGTACTTTCACCTATTTAGAATATATATAGTTTTCATAACTGGTCGTGTTTACATAAATAAACGTGGTATTTTACAAGAGTTTTAATTTTTATTTTATTTAAATCATTTAACATACACACCCAGATCTATGTTATATTTAAATATACCAAATTTGTTTCGTGGTCTTACTTTTGTTAATCTATACAACGTATCATATTTAACAAATATTTTTTAATTTCATTAATTGATTCGGCAGTGACTTTGTGGTAATTGATTAAAAATATATTTTATATATTGACAACTAACAATTAGTTGAATATGATAATTTAACCGCTGACATAATGATAAATCTCATTTTTTGAGTTGTGATCGAGATGCAAGAAGATATGAAATAAAGCACAAAAATGCATCGGTAGGGAAGTGCAGATGTCTATGTTAGCAGAAAAGTTTTAAATAAGATATTCAGTCTTGCGTCCGTTGCTATCTACTCAATCTTAAACACTTCAGACAGAAAGTTCGTTACGAAGTTTTGTAATTTCTCAAACATTATTCTGAAATCAGCGAAACGCCACAGTCAATATTGCAAACCGAGGGAACACAGATTTGAGTAAATTATTTATCTGAAAGAAAAGGTAATATCTTAGTATTAAATAATAAAATGCATGTATTAATCACAACGAAGAGGGTTGGTTTAAAATGTATAAAAAACATTTTTTGTTGAAATATAGCAGAAGTTATAGAAGTATATATAGAAGAATATATAGAAGTTTTCTTTGTACCTTAAGTAAAAAAATATTATTTTTACTTCATTGATATATAAATATAATTAAACCGTTTTTAATAATAAAAAAACAACGTAAAAGTATATTTATAAGGATATCTCAACAAAGACAGATTTCAATTTGGGTTTTGATCCTGTACCCACCTCTCCCCCCAATTTCATTACTGTTTTCAGCCACAAGCTACAAGTTTACCTGAAAATATTATTCTTCTAAATCTTTCTTAGTCAAATCCAATAGTGCATAGGGCACTGCATGGTTTCGACGCAATGTAATCATGATCGTTAATTCCGTTAAAGCTAGGTGCGATTCTTGTACCAGTCCAGGATGATATTAATTAGAAATGATTTATATTTAAAATGCACTCACAACTACATTACAAAAGTAGACAATTATAAAATACTAAATCGATACATTTTAAATAGTGTTAAAACACAAATGTATATTTTTGAAAAAAAATAAAGTGAGTTTGTATGTCTAGGGACGTACAGAGCTTGGCGATTGTCATTTAATGATTCAAGTGATTGCTTGAAATGTCAATACAAATATTAATCAATTTACAAGTTTCACTATACTTTATGTAAGAGAGGATGCATGAATTCAGGGAGGATGGAATCTCTCTTGATTTCATTTTACTATAATTGTTCAATAGAAACAAAACCATAACTTACATATACAAAAAATAACTTTGAGAAACATAGTACATTTAAAAAAAATATATAAAAAAAATGTTTTTATTTTTTCAACATTAACCGCTGAAAGGTTGCTAATAATATTTTTATAGCTCCAATTTTGTGAAAAGTTCATCTCACGTTTCACAATTCAATGGCAAGTATTACAGAAAAAAACTTACATCACATACAATATGTATAATAAATAATGCCCTCATCATACGTGTATCAAAGTTTGAGAACTCTGAATATTCATATTTTACGCTTATTATTTGTACATACATATATGCCTAGTAGGGTAGGGTGCTCATTAAGTCCATAGTCAAGTAGCTTCCAGCAGAATCGTATTCATCCCCCCGGACCCAATCACAGAAGAGTATCGGTAATAGAACACCGCCCAAACTGCCTGCTGGCTAATAAGCGGATAATGAGTGCTGTGCAACGCAGCACTTTTCCTTGCTACTTATCTAGGCCCAGATACATAGCGGACCAAGTCAAAATTAACTTTATTTTAAAGTGCGAAATGTTTGATAGCCAACCCAAGGTAATGGTACTTATCAACGATCTACGTTCATTTGGAAAGTAACCTTCAAAAAATATATTAAGTTTTAAATATCCATGTATTTTTTCTTTTTAAACTATTATTTCCTTGTTAAATCTAACTTCATCAAGATTTTGAAATATATAAAAAAAATACACAGCATTTAATGAAACGACAATTTTGAAACACATTTTATTTTACACAATGATAGAATTGTTAGTCTAAAACCGGTAGTCATGAAGTTATTAAGTGATATTTCACAAATTGAATGATGAATGATAAGGAGATTACATATTTTGATTTATCAATTAAGTGATTGCAATTGTATCAAAAATAATTTTTTGACCAGGCATTAAATTTGTAGTAAAGCATGATGATTTAAATATAAAAAAATGCTTGCTGAAGTCAATTTTGAATTTTATAATTGTTTACATGATTAGTTCTACAGAATTTCTCATTAAAAGGTGAAAATAAAAATTTCTTCAAAAATAGTAATTTTACTTATTTATTGTAACAGCAGGCAGTTGGTAAAATTCCATATTGAACTGTTGGTATTGTTTGATAATGTCTTAATAAGACGAAACTCGTCGCATATTATTATACATATGTTTATAAAGTAGAATTCAATCCAATAACCGTGTTTAATTTTGGATATATTACCCAACTAGTTATTTTACAATAGTATACCTAGAAGTGTTTTATTTTATATATAAATCATCATGTTATTTTTTTATTCGAGAAATAGATAATTATGCTACTGATATAGTTAGGTAGGGTAATAACTGAATTAGATTGGTTAGGAAGAAGGGTTTGGTTTTACGGAATTAAATGTAGAAAGTCAAAAAAGAATATGATTTATTAATATGTTTTAAGATTTTTTAAATGTCATAAAAGACTCTATCAGTACGTACATCATTAATTGTTTCATAGTTAAAAATTAATTCTGAAAATAAAATACTTGTATAAGACTTTTTTAAGTTAAATATTGTAAACATGAATAATTTTGAAAACTATTTTGTATTTTCACCTATTAATAAGTACATTTTAAGTTTTTGAAACTAGTTTTGTTTATATTGATAATCATTAAAGTGTTTTTATTGAGGTATTTGGTTTTTATCTTATAAAATTTTACAATTCGTTTTATTATAAAATATACGTTTTTAAATCTATAAAATATCAATTCTTAATATTTCTACTTACTAAACGATGCATACTTTCAAAAGTTGAATCTACTGCTGATGACATTTTTTTTAACGTTTAATTTGATTATTTCATTGATACTTAAGAGCTTGTAATGTGACTTTAATAGGATATGTTACCTTACGACACCTAAATAAACATACAAACTGCCTTACCTTGAGCGAACTTAATATTTGACGTAACTGTTTCAGTTGGTTTCAGAAACTACATGTTAAGTAGGCACATAATTAAGGAATACCAAAGATTGGAAATTTTAGGACGAGTATCTTTTTAATTACAAAAAAATATTAATGTGAAAAGAAATGAGTGCTTGTGTTTTACTTATCAATGAAATAACGTCCTTAAATTGATTAAATTATTAATGTTTAAATAAATAGCCATTGCGCAACTCACAGATGAATCTTTGATTATGATGATGTAATATGATTGATCTCTTTTAAAAATATATTCCATATATAAGTCACATATATAACATTCCCGAAGAGTTATTTCAATTTTTATTTTCGGACACTGGAGTTATTGGAAACACAAACAAGAAATTGAAACAAGGATAAAAAATTTAACAAAACTAACATCATGTAAATCAAATATTACTTTATAATATTTCGACATTTCTTTGGTTGGATTTGAAATTTTCATACTTTTTAATTAACGATGCAAGTAATATCATTTTTAGATTTTTTCGCAATTTTTTCAAAAAGTATTATGCATATTTCCCATATTTGGGAGGATACTTTTGAAATTTGGAGTGATATTCTCTCTCCTTCTTATATCAAGAAAACAAAAGGAAAACCGTATATTTATTATAAATTGTAGTTCAGTGTTCCTGAAATTATGTTTTTTTTTTTAAACTTATAAATCTCATGTAACGCACATAAAACCAGAATGATATAAACATGATTACCTATATGTGCTTATTTTGCGCAAATATAAATGCGAATAAAAGCTCTTAGCCAAAATGAAATATATCATGAGAGTATATCTTCATAATGTCAATTTCTTCTGCAAAGGTTATCCCGAGCTTTTCTCAGATGGGTTTTTTCGTTATCCTTCCAAACTATTTATTCCAACATAATATATGTATTTCTCGAGAATCATGTTATAGAGGTATCCTTTGGGGAATATGCAAGGTGAATTCTATTCGACTATGAGTATCGTATTATGATTTTATTTTCACTGAATATATTACATTCCTTTTGGCGGGTGTATTACGATTCGGGAATGACTGTATTTTTAGCAAAAATAATATCGTATTTTTAAAATAATACTGCAATTGATATTTATTCATTCATTCAAACACAATCTCCGTCTCACATGGAGAACGATGTTTTTAAAATACATAAATGACAACGTATGTATTTGAAAAATGCAATGAAATCAGCACTTTTTTGAAATATACATTCCAAAACTGGCTATAAATGTTAGCCATGAAAAAAAAGACGTATTAGTGTCATTAAGATTTTTTTAATTTGGAATACGAAAGTGTTCAATTCTTATGCATGGTGCATGATTCAAATAGGTGTAAAATACGATACAGATTTTAAATTTCGCAAATTTTGAAATTCAAATAAATATATTTTTGACGTACGAATATGTATACAAAAATAATAATAATTAATTAAGATAATTTACATTGTGCCATTTTCGTTAAATACTACCTCAAGGGCACTTCGTTGTGAATGAATTGGGTAAAGAAGACAGTGAAAATGATTTAGCAAACAAAGTTGTCTTAAGTTTTTTCTAAACAACTGTAACTATTTTTAACTACTAGTGGAAGAGCATCCACGCAATCGGTCCTGCAACAGAAAAGGCACGCTCGCCAAATTTAGTGCGCCACTTGCGACCATAACAGTTTACATTAAACTCAAGTGGTAAAAAAAGTATTCTCATTTACAATAATTTATTTGATTAATTAGTTTTATTAAGTATTTTTATGAAACCACAAAATATTTTTAATAAGGAATGGTTTTATATTTCACAATCCAAGATTTTAACCGTTTTTAACAAATAGGTAAATTCATAACGTTATTGAATCAATTCATTTATATTCATGTTACTTTTTCTACTTTTTCTAGTATTAAAGCAAGAAATGCTCAAAGTACAATGCAATAAGCACGAAGATTTTGTATACGATAATAGCACCAATAAATCTGATATTTAGAGACTGTATTCCTAGTCACGCTTCAGCCATATAGATTGTATTGTAAAAGCAAAACGCGATAAACATTAAAAGCACTCTATGTGGCCTAAAATTTTTATATTTTTATTTTTTAAAGGCGAGGTCGAAGCTCAGATAAAAGCTGAGCAGTTATTATAATAAAATATTCATTTCATTTCATGGAGTCAGTTGATTTTATGAGTTGTTCCATTTAGGACATCCGGAAAGCTCTGACAATTGATTTACGAGTACATACTGTACAATATTATATTCGATCCTACTTTAGTTGGGAGAATTTTCAATAAATTCAATGAAAAGTGTTGTATTTTAGGAAAAAAACAAATAATTAAAAAATTGTCTTCCTTTTAAAATTATAAATGAAAAAAAAACATTTTCCTATTTTTTTATTTATTTCTATCTTTCTTTAGGTGGGAGAATTTCCATTTATATAAAATGAAATAGATTTTGAGAACGAAATAAAAGACAATTATAAAGTTTGTTGTAACTTTAAATTTATTTTATATCTGAAATTTTATTTCATATCCGAAAATTATACGATATTGAGTGTGTCCAAATTTTTGTTCACCAACTCTGAATTTTCACCACTTAGGTCAATCATGGGTAGAATGTTGAATGCTACACGGGGTATAAAGTGATCACTTAAACCGATCAATGATAGGTCATAAGTCATGTAAATATCCAGACTACCATATTTTTCTTCATTTATGTTGAGATATCAATAAAATCTCGATGTTATTTATACGATCCGTATTACATATCCATGATTTGCAGTTGTGATAAAAAATGCCAAGTAGGTACCGATTAAATTATGTCTACTATTTGAGAAAAAATAATTTCATAATTTTCAAACACAAAATTATCCCACAGGCAATATACTCAAACAAATTCTTTTATTCTTACAGATTCTAACTAAATTCTGTTTTTAAACGGTAACATGAATATACGTTTACAACATTTTGAGTGTGTCCAAATACTTGTTCACAAAATCTGGATTATCTCCAATTACAGGAGTTATTTTCATATTATTTTTTTGACATCTCATCAAAGACGAAGAAGAATATGGAATATGTTACACACGTGTAACATTCACCAATTCTACCCATTATTGACAACCACACTACTCAAATTCTTGGAAGTTCTTTATATATGAACCAATTTAGAAACCTTGTTCTTGAATCACTAGAACTTCACTAGAGATTTAACTTCTAACTTATAACTTCT
>NW_028280816.1:137500-152500 GCF_059751285.1 Brachycentrus maculatus
ATAATGGAACGTCGTTAGATTGATCATATATGTATGACTTCCGAAATGTAAGTAGGGGAGAGTGCCCACGAGTGGGACAGAGGATGAATGGGACAATCGTCCTCCAGCCCAAACTATTATTACAAAAAAAAATTAAAAATTACCCAACATTAACGCTACGATATTAGACAGATTAATCCTCAAACCTTAGTTCTCGACTGACAGTAAAGCGAGTAAGACGTGTTACAATTTTTTTGCGTCAAAAAGTAAATTATATATTGCAATTTGATTTTGTTTGTACATATAGGTTATGATAAGTGCTGCAATTGATAAATACAATTATTTAAGTTGGTTCTCTCAGGATATTATAAAGTATGTTTCATCAAATTTACTTTAGAATAAATGTATCGATTTATCTATTTTTCTAAAAATCACGCATTTTCTTGAATGGGACGCGCGCAGTGATCATGAATGGGACGGTCCCACTCAAGGGAAAATTGCCCCATTCATGGCGAATACTTTTAATTTATATTAAAAATCGTTTGTACTCGTTTGTATTACACGCATTGTAAACATTATATTGTTTTTAGGTTATAATGCCAAAAACACGGCATCGTTCACCAACCATCAATCACCAACGTTCTAATTGAAGCTGCTGTAGAAGAGGTTTTAAATAAAAGCAAAATATTAGGTCGGTTGCAAAGACATATGCAATAGGAAAATCTTCTCTTTATAGACATGTCAAACAAGTAAAGGCTGATAGAAAATAAAAGAGCCTATCAGCGGAAGCTAAACTGGCAGTGCATAACGGAGTCCTGGTTCTAACTCTAATGTATGGAAGTGAAACATGGAGTTGGCAAAATAAGGATGAAAGTAGACTGAATGCAGTCGAAATGCGATCTCTCAGAAGAATGTGCGACAAAACGATGTATGATAGATGTTCGAATAGTGAAATAAGGAAGGAATGCAAAGCTGAGATAAGCGTAATCGATAAAATTAAGAAAAATGTGTTGAGATGGTTTGGACATGTAGAACGAATGAGTGAGGATAAAACGGTTAAACAAATTTACTAGGCGAATGTTATTGGAAAAAGGAGCAGAGAAAGACTGAGAAAAACATGGCACGATCAGGTAAGCCAAATAGTTGCAAGTGGTCAGGTTGGAGTCGTAACAATCGGCGGGTATGAGTGAGGAGATGCATGAACGTGGAAGAGGCGAAAAGAATGTTTGCAAAGACAGAGTGGTGTGGCGTTATATTCTTTCTACCTATCCCTGCGGGGAAGCGGCGTGATAGTAAGTTAGTTTTTTTAGTTAGTTAGTTCAGTCTGAAGCGAGAAGAAATACTTTCCACGTATTTAAATTCAGCTGGAAGAATATGTTCTACAGTACAGAAATAAATCAGTAAGGGGAAATCAAGTATAATATCTGACACTTCAGAAAAGGACAAGTTTTTGAAAATACAATTATTGAAGAATGGAAAATGAAAACCTATAGATAGACCATAAAATAAGCCTAACGCTAAAAGAGTTTTAAAAAAAACTCAGTTTTCAACAAAATATTTCAATGAGTGATGACAGAGATCAGTTCAGATAAATCACTTGAAATAGAAGGTGTATCACTGACAAAAACAAAAGGAAAGGAGGATAATAAGTGTCACATATGTGAAGGAGAATATCAATATAGTTTTATGCAATGGCTTAAATGTAAATTTTGTGGCACATGAAAAAAAATAAAATTGCCAAAAATGTTGCAAAATGTTAAATAAAATTTCTTTTACATGTGTCTACGTATTATACGAAAGTGTCTACAGATGATTTTTGTTTTAAAATATAATTATTCCATTAATCTAGCATTTTAATTAATGTCCTATTCATGGTATACTGGTGTCCCTCTCATGGGAGGGTGTTTATGAATGGGACATTTTAGGACATGATTTGAAATCGATTTTTCAGGCAGTTAGGTTAATTTTTTTAGAAAACAAAGTACGGCATATTTGTAGCTAAAAGATTGAATAAAGAGAAACCACGTTTACTTTTTGTGATTTATTTTACAGAGAAGAACTAGAGAGGCAAAATCAAAAACGTCCCATCCATGGGCACTCTCCCCTACTGTGGTTGCTTAATCATGTGTAGAATTGTGAATCTTGTACGCTTGCAAAGTGATCACTTGATCACTCTATAACTCATAAGCCTTGAAAATACCTAGAATTATATATTTTCATTAATTGATTCGGCAGTCACTTTGTGGTAAAATCAATCCATTTTTAATTAATGTATTACTTAGTAAATACCACTTTTACACGGTGTTTGTACACCGTAATACAGTGTTTGAAAATGATGCGGAATGCATCGAAACACGTGTTACAGTAGATTTCAAGAAAAAGTGGTATTTACTAAGTAATACATTAATTTAAAATTATAAATTGTTCATATCTATGTAAGGATGTCAAATAAAGATTTAAATGTTAGTTTAACGAAAATGGCATTTTGAATTCCGTTTCTGGTAACCCGCTAGAAGACATGCGACGTGTTTATATGAATTCCAAGCACAGTACCTCGATATCTCAGTCAATAAAGGTTTTTACGCGCCAGGTATGACCTTACTCCAAAAACAAATAACCCTTCGATGTTTAAAAAAAATCGTCTTTGTTAGGTATCATATTCATAGTTTATAAACTTAAATCAATAATTCACCTAGTTTTTTGGAACTAAAAATATATTGTTCGTGTATATTCGTATTGAAATTAATAATGGAAGTTTGAATAGAAGTATGAATGTAATTGTATGGAAGTGAAGCGTAGATTTGGTAAGAGAAGGATAAAATAATGTGTGGCTAATCGTGTTGAAATAGTATTTTTTGTATTTTTGTAATTTCTGACCTTTCTATAACTCTTATTTATTCAAAATCATAAGTTAATTTAGAAGGAAAACTAATTTTTTCAATACAAAAATGGTGTTTTTAGCAAAAATTTCAATTACGTAAAATGATACCTGAGATTTAAGAAAATAAAGTTGCGGGTTATCAATTATCCCACCATAAACACCAGTTATTTTTAAAATTTCCTATTTTTAATTATAATACCACAAGGTTGTGATGCCTTTTCAGTACATAATGAAAGATTGACGTTTTTCATAATATGGTGTCAATTAAAAAAAAAACAATGAGATTACTGAAAAAATGTATTTTACAAGCTGGGAATCAGTTTCAACATCTTACGCATTTTCAAAATGTTTAATCAATTACATGATAAGGTACTTACATGATAAGTAAGATACGCACTTTCAAAATGTTTAATCAATTACATGATAAGGTACTTACATGATAAGTAAGATACGCACTTTCAAAATGTTTAATCAATTACATGATAAGGTAGGTACTTACATGATAAGTAAGATACGCACTTTAAAAATGTATAATCAATTACATGATAAGGTACTTACATGATAAGTAAGATACGCACTTTCAAAATGTTTAATCAATTACATGATAAGGTACTTACATGATAAGTAAGATACGCACTTTCAAAATGTTTAATCGATTACATGATAAGGACACACCAGTACATGTTCGTAGGTATTTCGATTTTACACCACTCTATGTATGTATATTAAATCTCAATATATACTAAATCTTCTTCAGAAAGGATGGAACGCCACACTCTTCTGTCCTGACATACACTCCTCGCCTACTTCACATCCATACATCTAGTCATACATGCCCTCCGATTACGCAGACTTTTGACACCAACAGATTTTAGGTTCTCATTGATCTGATCGTGCCAAGTCTTTTTCAGTCATCCTCGTTCTGTTTTCTCGCTCATTCACCACATATATTTTCTTAGTCATTCTCTCGTTATCCGTTCGCTCCACATGTCCATACCACCGTAAAGAACTCTTCTAATCTTTTCAATTATTCTTTTTTCAGCCTTACATTCCCTTCTTTCGTTTTTAATTCTGTCATACAATGATTTTCCACACATTCGTCTGAGGGAGAGCATTTCAACTGGATTTTCATTTCTAACTGGATGTTAAAACAACAAAATATGACGCCTTGTAAATCTAATTGGTAATCTTGTAATCTAATCATTCTTAAAACCCAATTAGAAATCATAATGTCTTTTACAGAAAAGTTTGAATTTATTTAATATATTTAAAGTA
Organism: Brachycentrus maculatus; assembly: GCF_059751285.1. Taxonomy (NCBI): domain Eukaryota; kingdom Metazoa; phylum Arthropoda; class Insecta; order Trichoptera; family Brachycentridae; genus Brachycentrus; species Brachycentrus maculatus. Next base: position 141,636 of record NW_028280816.1, read on the forward strand.
GTACTCACGATTCAAAGTATTGAAAATCTTGTCTGAAAACTTAAGTACACATCGCGCGCAGAGATTATGACAGCGCGCCGCGCAGGCTTGCCAACTTGTCGACTAACGCACTTGCTAGACTTAAGAATTAAAGGTATGGGCAGGTGTTCACACTGACGGTATATGTAGAACTATAATAATTTGATTATATCTTATAATCTAGCATTTTTATAAAATGTAACATTTTTAGATATTACGATATAACGTCCGATTTGATTAGTAAAACGTCCTATTTGATTTGTAAGGCGTCAATTTTGATTTGTTTGTTAAGCGTTCAAATTGGTTGGTTAATTTTCTAATTGGATTTGTTAAAGGTTAAACTTGAATTGCAAGCGTAATTGAATTGTTTAAAGTCCAATTTGATTTGTTAGGCATCCAGTTTGGTTGGTAAAACATCCTATTTGGTTGATAATAAATCCAATATGATTTGTGAAAGTCCAATTTAATTTGTTAGGCCCTTAATTTGGTTTTTAAACCGTCTTGTTTAATTTGTTAAACGTCCAATTTGAACTGAAAAACCTTTAATAGTGATGACCGCAACTTCGTTAATTACCGTAAAAAGTTGCACATTTCAAATAAGGAAGTTTCCGCAGTCGTAAAGCGACATCTGTCGCCGCCTGCTGCAATGTCGGGTGCAAATTTAAATCGACAGGGAGTATGACGGGTGGAAATAATAAAAAAAGCTCGGCAAAAACTGTCTCAAAGCTAATTACGTTCGGCTGTGGTGGTCATTCCCTGGGGTTGCCGATCGTAAAATTTTACCGCGAACATCAAAGTACCTATGTGTGTAATTATAAAAAAAAATCGCTATGAATTCGATGAAATAAAAGTTGAAAAATGCATCGAACGTGCAGAGCATGAATGTTGTGACTGGGAAATTGCCTGTCCATGTATTTTAGAATTGTGAACCACTCTTTTTTGGCTTTGTAACTGTACTTTCATATGGGAAAATACGTATCGTCCGCCGTTTTATAGTTGTATCGTATGACTTTCACAAATATTTTGCAAATTAAAAATGAACTCGATGTTTGAAAGCGGCCTAGTGAATATTGTTAAAAAATATTATTAATAAATATTTTCGATAAAATTAAGAAAGGTGTGTTGAGATGGTTTGGACATGTAAAGCAAATGAGTGAGTAAAGAACGGTAAAACAAATTAATGAGGCGTACGTAATTGAAAAAAGGATCAGAGGAAGACGGAGAAAAACTTGACACGATCAGGTATGCCAAATACTTGAAATAGGTCAGATAAGGAGTCGTAATAATCGTCGGGTATGTATGAGGAGATGCATGAACGTGGAAGAGGCGAAGAATGTTTGCAAGGACAGAGTGGTGTGTCGTTCTATTCTCTTTGTCTAACCCTGCGTAGAAACGGCATGATGGTTAGTTTGTTAGTTAGTTATAATAATTAATCATTTCCAAAAAAAAAATGGAAATCAAAAAGTGTACATGAATATTTATATAAAAATTATGTTTTGTATTGACATTTCTTGGTGGAATGGCATTCTATTGAATATACAATATACAATATTTTGAGTGTGTTCAAACCTTTGTCCAAAAATCAAGGTTTGTCCACTGAAGATTTGTTTACATTGATTTCTCAACATAAATGAGTTATATGGTCTGATTATTTACAGGGCTTAGCCTACGACCCGTCATAGTCTGGTTTATATGATCACTTTATACACGGGTTTCAAAAATTGGAATAATGTGGCTGTCAATCATGGGTAGAAAAAGGTGAAAGTCACACCAGTATATGACAGATCGTAAGCCCAGTAAATACTGAGACTTCCATATTCTTCTTCATCTATGTCGAAATGTAAAAATCGATGGTAAATATTATATTATAATAATTGATAAATATTTTTTTTATGTAAGTATTATTTTTACTCCGCAGAGACCTTTAAGAAATATTTGTGAGATTCTTCTCGAATTATTTTAAACACTACTATAAGAGACTCTTTGAAAACGCGAATTTCAATTTTCGTTTGACTTATATTTTGACCTTTTTTTTATTCACAATATTTTGAGTTTTCCAAATCCTTGTTCATGAATCTGAATTTTCTCCTCTTAGAAGCTTTATTTTTTTTCAGCATTTTATTACTAAATTTAGAAGAGTTAGTGGGTACTTAACAGCGGGAAAAAGGTTTTCCAGAAGAATTTCCCCTCGCAGGCGCAGAATCAAAACATTATGTAATGCCGATAGTAGTATAAATACATTCTAAGGACAACACAATGAGCTTGAACAATGGCACAGTCGTAATCCCTGAAATCCTAACGAACCATTCACTTGTAGTGTCGTTAATTGCGCTATTTCTTTTTAATTCAAAGGGAATACAAGGAACAAGACGGAGGTGGGGTATCCAGGAATTCGTGGAAGGAATTCTGTAAATGGATTTCTGAGGGACTCCAATTAGTCAGCAATTGGAACCGGCCCTGTAATTACTGCTCGGGATTGATAGATGGTGACCAACGTGTATTTTAATTTTTTTTCTTTTTCAAAAATAATTTTGACTTCAAAAGTTGAAATGAGAATTTAATTTTCGGATAATGTGGTTAAATCCGTTTGATTAAAGTAGCATGACATTTTGACAACTCAACAACGATGAAGAAGAATATATTATAGAAGTCCAGTTATTTAAAGGGCTTAGGTCAAAGACTGGTTTAAGTGATTACTTTATATACGTGGTTGAATTGTGTATAAAATTTTATAAATGCCCACTAGTACTTACTTAAGTTTATGTATATATATATATATATATATATATATATATATCCGTCCGCCTCCGTAGTGTAATGGTCAGCACGCTCGGCTACCGTTCAGGAGGTCCCGGGTTCGATTCCCAAGGGAGGTAAAATAAATATAAGTGATTTTTTCACTGTCATATTTATTCAATATTACCCTGGACTGGTACCTGAAGCGGAGGGCTGATCACCTTTCCTTCATGTGTAAACGATCAAGATAACACTGCGTTTATATGACGCAGTGCCCTATGCACCATTGGGGTGCGGATAAGGGTTTTTATTATTATATATATATATATATATATATATATATATATATATATATATATATATATATATATATATATATATATATATATATATATATATATATATATATATATATATATATATATATATATATATATATATATATATATATATATATATATATATATATATATATATATATATATATATATATATATATATATATATATATATATATATATATATATATATATATATATATATATATATAAATATATATATATATATATATATATTTATATATTTATATTTATATATATATATATATATAAATAAATATATATGTATATTTATATAAATATATATATATATATATATATATATATATATATATATATATATATATATATATATATATATATATATATATATATATATATATATATATATATATATTTATATATATAAATATATATATATATATATATATATATATATATATATATATATATATATATATATATATATATATATATAAATATATATATATATATATATATATATATATATATATATATATATATATATATATATACATATATATATATATATATATATATATATTTATTTATTTATATGTATATTACAACCTCGGGAGGAATATCAGATTTAACATCTTGTATATTTAAAATGACTCTCAAGATTTCCTTATACTCATGCACAGATTTTCTTAATCCGAATTTTAATTAAAACAAATATTGCTTACAAACCTATTACAATTTCTCTGGATTAACGCTAAGCACCCTTTGAGAAATAATTAAATGTGTCGGCTGTGAAGCAGGCGCGAATAAAATAGTCTACACTATTTAAATCGCGACTGTGAAGTCGGGTTAGTAGTCGAATGAGAATCCCGAAATATGATATGAAAGAGACTGTAATGGTTGGTGTTAAACGGAAGGTATTCAGATTTTCCCTTGTTCATATAAACTGTAGGGTTTATTCCTATGTAATACTATAGGTACTTCTTACATTTAAATTGTATTTCAGGGGAAGATGGAATAAACTGATACATTATTTTTGGAAATCATATTTCCCTAAATATATGTTTATTTATAAAGTTTTCCAAATAACATTTCACCTTCACTGACTTTTTTATTCATTACATAAGAGACTGTTGTTATACACCCTCCAAATTAAGGACATTCTACGATTTTTCGCTTATATGTTATCACTCTTTACTTTTTATTATTATTTTACAAAATAAATTGAATAATTCGGTAAGAATTTCACATATACACATATCATCATCTCTATTATTTCATCTTTACTATGCGCCTCCGTGGTGTAATGGTTAGCATGTTAAGCTACCGTAATAGAAGTCCTGGATTTGATTCCCAGGATGGGGGGGGGTAAAAAAAAAATAATGATGTTACGCTCTAATATTTATTTAATATTACTCTGGACTGGTCCCTGAAGTGCTAGAGGCAGTCAATATGAGGCAGTACCCAATGCACTATTCGGCGCGGATAAAGGTTAGAAGAAGATTATTCCAGAAATCACTTCTGGTGTGTTTCTTCTTACATGGAATTTACAAAATTTTATTATTTCTCGAATGTTTTTAGCAGTTACTTTGGGGCATATTTTATAAACTTTATAAAATAAAACAACTTTGTTTTAACCTCTTTTTATTGGTACACTTTTTCCAACCCGTTTCGACAAGAATCTAGTCATCATTAGGGTTTATGTACAAATTCTAAAACATTGAAATACTCATAGCCACCAAAACCATAGACTAATTCTAAAACATTGTATATTTAAATGTTTTAGAATTAGTACATAAACTCTGATGATGACAAGGTTCTTGTCGAAACCGGTTGGAAAAAGTATACTAATAAAAAGTGGTTAAAACAAATTTGTTTTATTTTATAAAATTTCATTAACTCAAAGAAGTATGAATGTTAATAACATCCAATGTTATTCATGTTTCATGCAATATAATTCATGTTCCAATATAAACAGTATTACTTTAATGTCCCTGCTCAAATAACGTATTCATATCCGTTGAGATACCTATAAAAATATTAATTTTATATTATAATCATTCGTGACGCGGATCTGACTTGTAAGGATTCAAAAGAGCTGGTAGCAGACAGAAGAGCTTGGAGGCAGTTTGTGAACTGGAATAATGGATGAAAGATATTGCCATCCCTGATTCGTAAAACTACCCCATGCCATTGAAATTCATAGTTGAAAGGTAAAAAATAACGTGACAAATACTGCGTAGGTGCGTTTTTATATTAAAATTCCTATATCGCTCACTCCTTTCAAGAACGTCATAAATCAAAATTCGTCAATTTTCAGTTGTGCATGTTTTCGGAATGCCTAGAAAATATACTATATCCCAGCAAAAGAGGCATATTTTTAACTTAATATTTACCCGCTACAGGGCAAAAAATGTTGTTTTTGCATTTTTAAGAAAATGTATTGTTTAATTATTTTCTTAAATAAGCTTAATATTTTTCAAATGGAGAAAAAACCTTCAGGTTTTACCTAAAAAATCTGTTGCACAGTAAAACGTTCAATAAGTGACTTGATATTTATTTTTAATACATTGTGTTATGTTTTCATACTTTAAAAACGTTCTCCTGAAAAATCAAGTTTTTTGATTTATGACGTTCTTGAAAGGAGTGAGCGATATGTAAATGTTATTTTTTCGAATTTGTATAATATTGTTCAAATGCAATTAGTTCCGATCTTATTTTGCCGCTTCAGAATAATAACGAAATATTGAACTTCCATTATATCTAGGAGAGGAGAATTTTTCTTATTAAGAAAATCTTTGGGGGGCTCGTCAACACGGGCTTAAAGTATTGTACAAGGATGAATTTTCTTATCTGAATAGGCCATGTTAATTATAAAAACTTAAAGGGTTGTGCCTTTTTGAGTTTCGAAATAAATATGATTTATGGTTATAAAAATAAGATCGATAAAAAGATTTTATGCATTTATTTATGGATTTGGCATTTAATTAATATATATAATGCTTCTATCAAACATTAATTTGTAAGTCTATTTATCTATATTTTATTGTTGAAAAATAAATAAAAATAAATATTTGACAATTTTTTCACCTTATTGTTGTTAAAAAACGAATTGAAAACGCCATTACAAGGTGAAACAATTGTCACAAATTTATTTTTATGTTTTTAACAATCAAATACCGATTAGTTGACTCAAAAAATCAGTGTTTGATTTTAATATTTAACATGTAAAATAAATATTAAATGAATGTAAATTATTTGAAAAATATTTACTTATAAATTATATATACACGAGCGTATAAAATTATATCCATATCGTGCAATGATTCAGTAGTTACAACTGTTGTTAAAATTGCAAATTGCTTTATCAAAAAGGACGTCGCCAACAGTACGAATTTTTAATTTCCATAAAGCGAAACTTTTATTACGCCATAAAACTGAGAAATCTGTTGAATACATTATGTTTCCTACTTTATAAGTTTAAAATTCTTGATTCCGTTATCATTATCTTTATTATATTATTTTATACGACGGAGAGCGAACGAAATCAGCATTTATGAACTTATAAATACGATATACCTAATCATTTATGTGACTTATCTTCGACTATAAAATGCCAAGTGAGGCTGACGGTATGCTATATTAGGGATGTAAATTAACCTACTGAAAAAACACTCACTTAAATACAAACACACACATTGTTGTATGTACGTTAATTATGGAACATAAGTGTTTGCCAAGTATTTAGTATTATTCTTGTTTTATTATTTGTATAAGCCTCGATATTGAAAAAAAAACTCAAAACATATTGTCCATAATTTCAAATATAGCGAAATGGCCAAAAAACATTTTTATGGATATATAAACAAAGATGAATAGAAAAAAGTAAATAAATGTACCAAACATTTTTTTTTAGTCAAGTAAAATAAAAAAAATATCTTAAAATAAAAGAATCGTTCATAAAATAATACGTTTTTCAAAAATGCATTTGAAAGAAAAAATCATTTTAATGGTTTACAAAAAAATACATAAATTCGTCTAAAAATTCAAGTATCCTAGGTAATATAAAAAGCCAAAATTAAAATATTTTTTGTATGGGATTTTCTTTATTTTTACTTTTCATTTTAGCAGTGTTATATCATATATTGTTGTTCATATATAGTCAAAGGATTTTCACCGAATAGAGAATGTTAATATGATTCGTTCCAAGTTGCATAAATTTATTGAATGAGGTCTTAAAAAAACAACATATTTTCGAAACCTTTCATCTAAAATTTAATATGGTCTTAAAATTACAAGCTTTTACACAAGATATTTAGATACGAAAAAGATTTAGGTTTATTTACGAAAATAATAATTTATCGCTTTCGTTTTATGTTGAAAGCAGGTGAACCGGTAAGCGCGGTAGTATTACTGAAAATGCTTCAATAAAATATTTTTTTACCATCTCCCAATAGTAAAATTCTATAAGCTTCTATAGTCATACTTCAATTCTTTATTTTCCGAACCCCAATTGACATAAAAATTACGTAAAAGCACAGAATATATATACAAGTTTATTGAAGAAGCGTTCCCTTGCATACAGCAGTAAAAATTTTACGAGACAAAATGTGCATAAAGTCGGCTACTTTCTTTATCTTACAGTCCCAGTTCATGCAATCTACTTTAAAATCTAATAAAATATGAATGTTTATAAGCTTATTCGTGGTAAACTTTGAGGAAAGGGATGTGGCACTAATACCTGCTCATTAATTTCTACATGTTAATTAAATCTGCTTAGTATTTTCTGTACCCTAAACATTTTCTAGACCATAGGTTCCCAAACTTATTTGACCCATGGCCCATTCCTTTCAGATTTAAAAAAAATTAAATAAAACCGAAAAATGTAATGAACTTACTTTTTTAATATATTTACTTTTAGTGTCATAAATAAGATACGTGGATCGATTCATGAACATGTATACGCATATGATTTCAAACAGAACAAAATCATAGATGATATTTTTTTAAAGGTGATTTTAATCAAAAACTTTTGGTATGCAACAAATTATATACGTTTGTACATGATGCATTAACAGATTTTAAAATTATATAAGGTTCTACATTTTGGATCTTCGTGGCTTCCTCTTTGCTTTCTGGAGATTTCCTATTCCCCCGGGGCCAGAATAACCCCCTCAGCTCTCTTTAGAGCCTCCTCAAGAGCCAGGGGGCCCACTTTGGGGACCTATGATCTTGACTTTTTAAACACTCTAGACCAAAAAATCAACTTCAGCATTTAAAAGAAAAAATCACGTATGTTTATTATAATATGGAAAAATAATCATTCTCAACTATTTATCAAAAAAAATATACATTTAAAAAATAAAATTTCAAGTTTTGTTGAGCGAGGTATTGTGAGCGCAGTTTGACGGAGTGGTGCTGCACAGATTTGTCTTAAGCTAGTTTACTTGCGCCCGTTCGTCGGAACACCACGTTTTCAATCAAGTGATTTTTACAACCCTTATCCGCACCTAATAAAACATAAAGCGCTACATCGAATCGATGCAGTATTAATGTTATAAAGGCAAGGTGACCTGAGCTTCAAGGTAATATAAAATAAATATTATTTTTTAACATCTCATCAAAGATGAAGAAGAATATGGAAGTCTGGGCATTTACGGGGCTGACGACCGTCATCGGCTGGTTTAAGTGATCACTTTACACACGTGTAACATTCACCAATTCTACCCATTATTGACAACCACACTACTCAAATCTTGGAAGTTCTATTTATATGAACCAATTTAGAAACCTTGTTCTTGAATCACTAGAACTTCACTAGAGACATCTATTGGTGGGATGTAAATGTTACACGTGTGTAAAGTAATCACTTAAACCAGCCGATGACGGTCGTCAGCCCCGTAAATGCCCAGACTTCCATATTCTTCTTCATCTTTGATGAGATGTTAAAAAATAATATGAAAATAACTCCTGTAATTGGAGATAATCCAGATTTTGTGAACAAGAATTTGGACACACTCAAAATGTTGTAAAATAAATATTAAATTCAAAATATTATTTGTACTTAGTATTATTGAAATTCCAAGGAAATGAACCCGGAAGGTATAATTGAATATAACTACCATACTGTTAAGGCGGAAGTAAATCGTGAAAACGAATTTATTCTCCACAATTTAGAGGTGGATGAAATTGTCTCAAAGTTATAAACTGTTTTCATGAAAATCGACATATATGTTTACCTTTTATATGGAAATATGATCGACACAGATATTTATGGAATGGAGCATTCGTAAACAAACAAGTTTGCTTGAATAATAATACTGAATTGTTTTGGTCTGAGAGCTGGATCACTCTTGCGAATGTAATGCAAGGATTGTTTTGTAATCGGAATCGTTAAATAACTCAAAAAAGATACAAGCTAGATAACACGCGAATGCTCGGAAGTATTGAGGTAGTAGTATGATCATGAATCGTATCGATCGATTCATGACCTAGTACCGGTAATGCGGAACTCATCACCTTTAAATACAAACGATCAAATTGACATTGCATTATTTTGATGCAGTGCCTTACGCACCATTGGCTGTGGATATGGGTTAGTAGTAGTAGTAGTTCTATGCTTAGGGCAGGAAACAGTGAATACCCACGACCATAAAAGAGGCCAACAGTCAACTAAGAATGAAGAAGCAAAATGATGTACATATTTTTATTTATGATAGTTTTATGTACTCGTATGTAGACAAAAAAAGGGTAGTCAGACATCACTGTGGTTCTATTGCTTTGCTGCTTCTCATACAGGTTTATAATAAAATTACCTTGCAGTATATTAGAATTAAAACTGAGCCATTTCTGTCAAATGTTCAGTTTTGCAGTAATGATGAAATAAGTAACAAAGTGCGTATGAAAATATATCTTATTGCATTTTATGTAAAGTTTAATGAAAAATAATGCACCGGTTAGATTTCTAAACTTGTGTACAGTATTTGGAAGATTTGATGTTAATAAGTGTTTGTATCTATCAAAGATGTTTCAACACATTCCATTCGAGAGATATGATAGACAAGAAAGTTTACCCGTTACCGTTAATTTACCCCGCTGTCTTAACTAAATTAACTAGCCCTAATTTAACCTTCTTCTTTTTACCCTTATCTATACCCAACAGTACAGCACTGCATCGTTTACATGGAGTTTTATCGATGAATGATCTTGATCGTTTAATACATGAAGAAAAGATGATTAGCCCTGCGCTTCAAGTACTAGTATGGAGTAGCTATTAAATAAACATTTGAGTGAAAAAATCACACACTAATAAAAAAGTTTCTTCTCAATAAAAAGCTTCTTTTCATCTCACCAATAGATGTCTCTAGTGAAGTTCTAGTGATTCAAAAACATTGTTTCGAAATTGGTTCAAATATATATATATATATATATATATTTATACATATATATATATATATATATATATATAAATATATATATATATATATATATATATATATATATATTTATATATATATATATATATATATATATATATATATATATATATATATATATATATATATATATATATTTATATATATATATGTATATATATATTTATACATATATATATATATATATATATAAATATATATATATATATATATATATATATATATATATATATATATATATATATATATATATATATATATATATATATATATATATATATATATATATATATATATATATATATATATATATATATATATATATATATATATATTTATATATATATATGTATAT